>NC_066585.1:461739491-462039491 GCF_024323335.1 Lathyrus oleraceus
CAAACTCTCGCTCTGTTGAATAGACTATGATTTTACCTTAACGTACGCTCTCACTATTTAGTTAAAACTAAAATCACTTTTTGAAAACAATAGAATCTATAGAAACTCTTTTTAAGAAAATGCTAACCATCTAAACACCCTTGTCTCAAACTCTCGCTCTATTGACTTAGATTATATGATTAAACTTAAATGCTTAACTCTCGTCCTCACATTTAACCTTTAAAAATACTTTTTGAAAATGATTAGGATTTAATTAACTCTAAAAATTGCTTTCGCCCTGATTTAAAATTAATGTCCAATTTACACTGTCCAGTTAAAAGCTCAAACTGTCGTTCTATTGATTTTATCTTCTTTATGTCTTTTACTCTCATACAAAAACTTTGGTATTAACCCTGTAAATTGAGACCATAAAAAGAGTGACTATATCTTTAAATAAATTTAAACCAACTTAGTTTTGATTCCTTTATTCCGCTTACTTTACATACCGATACCTAAGTTTATTTAGCCGGACATGCTAAACAAGCCTAAACAATAATTATGCTTAAATACAGCCATGTCAGACAAACAGTATAGATAAACAGCAGTACATAGCATATATAAATTAAAACAATAAAATTAAAGAACCTGTAAAATTAATAGAGATCTTGATTATTCCTAGCTTCGATGCTTGAACACTTCACCACAGACCGGTTGGATTTGTTCTTCACAATCTTCGATCAGACAGTAAAATAAAGGTGAAGGAATAAAATACTATGATCTAACGTAAGGTTAGATCCAGTAAAAGTTACACAATAGTTTCCGGTGTAGAAACTATTGTGAGAAAATTAATTGAATGCTTTGAAAATTGACTGGAAAAGAAAAGGAAATAAAAATTGCTAGGAAAGTAGAGTGCTGGGAAATTAAAAAGCAGCAAAAATAATGCACGGTGCCGAAAATTGGAAAATTGAGAGAGGGCTGCAGGGTTCCACCATTGGTCCTATTTATACCAATCCATCAAGTGACCGTTTCTTCCAAAGTCCTTCAGTAGGTTTTCGTCACACGTCAACTGGTCAAGCGAAGAAAAGGGTGAACGTCCTTCTTTTATGCGTCAAAGCCAAAAATATAGGAATGGGGGTGTGACGCTCGTCACACCTTGTGTGGCGCTCATAACACTTAGCAGGAGGGCGTGATGCTCGTCACACCTTGTGTGGCGGTCGTCACAGCATCATAGCGCCTCTCCTTGTAGTTGTGGGCTGGGCTTTAGTGGATTGCTTTTTTATCCTCTTTTTGCACCTCCTTTTCTTTCTTTTTCACGTATGCTTCAAATAGTGTTACCTGAAATAAATAGAAGGAAAATACCAAGTAATATTGAATAATATGAAATAAATCGAATTAAATAATAATATAATTTAATTAAATAGAGTCCAAAAATGTGATATTATTTCATGTTATCAATAACGGAAGATACTTGATGGTGATGTTGACGGGATGTTGGATTCCTTCTAATTTGAGGCCTCCTCTGCCTCCTACTGCTTATTGCATTCGCTTCATTGTCCTTTTTCTTGCTGAAATTGCTACCATACCTCTTGCTCGTCGATGCCTCATCTTTCGATAAACGTCCTTCTCAGACTCCTTCCTCAAGCCTCATCCCCATGTTTACCATTTCAATAAAGTCACTGGGGGCACTAGCAATCATTACTTAATAATAAAATGAACTCAGAGTTTTCAGAAAGATCTTTGTCATCTCTTTTTCCTCCAAAGGAGGAGTGATCTGGGTAGCCAATTCCCTCCATCTCTGTGCATACTCTTTGAATGTCTCCTTATCCTTCTGAGACATAGACCTCAACTGGTCTCTATCAGGCGCCATGTCCATGTTGTACTTATATTTCTTGACAAAAGCCTCTCCCAAGTCATTGAAAGTGTGAATGCTTGCACTATCCAACCCCATATACCAACGGAGCGCAACACCGTTCAAACTGTCTTGGAAGTAGTGAATCAACAGTTGATCATTATCGGTTTGAGTAGAC
Source organism: Lathyrus oleraceus (assembly GCF_024323335.1). NCBI lineage: Eukaryota > Viridiplantae > Streptophyta > Magnoliopsida > Fabales > Fabaceae > Lathyrus > Lathyrus oleraceus. The sequence continues at coordinate 461,741,498 of NC_066585.1, forward strand.
ATCTCACGAGTATACATCACTAGATGATTGAGCGGACAAGTATTCCCTTTATACTTTTCAAGGTCAGGCACTTTGAACTTCATCGGGATCTTGATGTTGGGCACTAAACACAACTCATCAGCACTCTTTCCAAACAAATACTTACCCCTTAGCATCTTCAATTCCTTGCGTAACTCAAGAAACTGATCTTTCGTTTCATCCATTTTCTCGTAGACATCCGGACCCTCAGACGGCTCGGAGTGATAAATGGTGTCCTCTACATGAGGTAAGGTATGCACAACGAGAGGTGGCACGGACATGACCGGACTAGATGCCGGCATGGAAGCAAAAGTAGGCGCAAAGCCTTCAGGCATAAAGTTGGACGGCATTCCCCACGGGAATCCGGCAGGCATAGTGGGCACAAAATGAGCGGTAGAAGCAGGCATGGTAGAGGTAGCCACCTTTGAAATAACTGTCCTCGCAAGAGGAGTTGCGGGCGTTGGAGAAGCTTGACTCTGAGCGGCAAGATTTGACTCCATCATGGCAGTCAGACGGGCGATCTCGTCCTTCAGCTCTCTGTTCTCTTGCTCTAGATGCTCCATAATTTTGAAGTGATTGGAGCGGGTTTTGTATCGATGAGTCAGCTTGGCTAAAGCACAGAAGAAACACCAATGACACATCTGGCGAAAGAGAAACCTGCTTATGCAAATAATGCATGAAATGCAATGCTTAATTATTTATTTTTGTTTTCAAGGAACTTACTCTATCATTTGCAAACATATATATCAACAATTGAAATAATTTTTATATGACCAAAAATCTCTTTTTCATTTATATAATTGGAAGGATTACACTGAGTACAATTTCAGAAACCAAATGAAAAATACAAGAGGAAAGGAGATTAGTCATCCTAAGGATCCCTAACAACGTCAGAAGATCTGGCTGAAGGTGCGTACTTCCTTCGAATGCGTCGAATCTCGGTCTCAAAAGAAGCCTTCATCTGAGTCTTCTCAAGGACAAGCTGATCAACAATCTTCTTCCAGGAAACGGAAGGCTGAGGCATGCTAGAAGATGAAACCTCTGGCTCTCTCTGTCTCTTCGTCACTCGGTCTTCAAGTAGCTCAATAAGTGCATCTTTGTCCTTAGACTCCAACTGCAACTCTTCATGCTTTTTGCTCAAAGCATAGAAACGCTCTTCCCACATGTCCTTCTCTTTCTTCATCTTGACGAGCGCGTCTTCCAACTCCTCTACATCTTGGTTAGGGAGAGTTAATGGATCAACCACAACCATAAACATAGGTCTTTCACAAGGATAAGGCATCTTCAACTCCAAAGCTCTCTTCTTCACCCAAAGAGTGTAAGCTTCCAAAGCTACAGAATTGCGCAAACCAAGATTGGATCTTCCTTTCCTATGCACATTCTATCAAGCATGCACAATCTTCTGCTTCAAATGTTGGGGATCTTTACCCTCTTTATAGAAAAGACCTTCTAACAAAGTGTTATTAGGTTTGTCTCTCAAGGGGAACCCAAGCTAACGACGAGCCAAAGCAGGATTGTAGTTAATTCCTCCTTGTGTAAAAATGAGAGGCACATTAGAGAATTCACCACAACTATTGATAATCTCCAAACTTCTTAAAGACGGATCATACCAAACTATATCATCATTAGTGAGAGACATAAGTCTCTGAGACCACCTTAGACATTGTTTATTCTCCACAAAAGTAGGTGTCTGAGGCAAGTGCAAAATAAACCACTTGTATAGAAGAGGAATGCAACAGACGATAGTTCTACCACCCTTAGAATTCCTTAGATGCAAAAAGAAATACATATCACCCAATAAAGTAGGCACAGGATTCCCAATCAAAAAAAGTTTAATGGCGTTGACATCAACAAAACCGTCAATATTAGGGAACAAAGCTAATCCATAAATGAGCAACACAAAGACAACTTCAAAAGCATCCAAACTACCGGCTTGAGCAAAGGCAGTAGCTTCCTTGATGAGGAAATCAGATGGCAACCCAAACAATCCTCCTTTCTTCACCTAATGAGCCTCTATCTCAGACTTCTTCAAGTGAAGAGCTTCAGCAATAAGATTAGATCGGGGAATCTCCTCCAATCCACTAAAAGGAACTCTACTAGAAATAGGTATCCCCAAGAGATGAGAATACTCCTCCAATGTAGGCACAAGCTGAAAATTTGGGAAAGTGAAATAACGGTAGAGAGGATCATAGAACTGCATTAATACACTCAAGAGTCCTTCAACCATATCAGCAGACAAGATGGACAAAAGCTTCCCATGACGTTGTTTGAAGTCCAAGCGATCTAATACAAAAGATGTTGGCTTCCTTAACTCTTTCAAATCTGGACATCTGAAATTGTACTTCTTAGTGTTGGTTTGAAAATATTTGCAAATAATACCTCAGTTCCTTGAAATTTTCGTGTGATGAATGTTATGATGCGCATGAATGCAACAATCACAAATAAGGGATAACACACAAGGCAAACAAATGTCAAGGGATGAATCAAGTCATTGTCAAGATCAATCATCCATTTTGGCGGACTATGGTTTACACCTTATCAACACCCAAGTTCCATTGATATTGACAAGACTTGATTGGATCAACCAAGAATCAAGGGTTTGTTGTAAGTCACGAGCATGGAGTCTGGGTAAGAACCATCCAAAGGAGTGAACTAAGGATAAAACCTGTAGACCATGTTCTAAAAAGTTCCCAGAGTCTTAATTCCATCTATTGGATATTACAGGTTAAGATGACTTACTCATGGACCCATAATATTCTCAAGAGAAACTCGTCTAAGTGTAGTATCGCTTAACAACTATTATCAAGTCTACACTTGAACAGTTTCCGCACTACGTCCTAAATAGGCCAAGAGGGGGGTAAATGTTCTACGGTCCTCAGCTTCTCGGACCCAAATTAGAGATAGTAATGCCTAACCACAAATACTTGTGTGACATTTCCAAATCCAAAAGAGTCTCCACTGAGCAGATGGATCTCAAGCCAACTTGTTAAGGACTACTCCACACAAGCCGAACATGACTATACCATCCTCCTATCTTAATTGCATTCAAGTTCGGGTTAGAACTTATCTCACCACTCAGAGATCACCAAGCACAACAAGCAGATTATATCACACATACATATACACAAACATCACATATATACAAATATTTACACACAAAAATTAGGCTAAACCCACTGGAGACTACTCCCCAGCAGAGTTGCCACTTAATTTCTGTAGCGGTAAATTCATGATCATCAAGTTATGGATAAGCTAGACATGAAATAACAAGAGTCACCACCGCGCTTTTATTGTTTCCAAAGGAAAAGGGAAAAAGTACGAACAAAACCCAAAAGTAAGAAGTTTTCAAATCAAAACTAATAAAATGTCAGAGATTACAGGTAAGGGGGTTGGTTACACAGAGGGAAGGTGTTAGCACCCAAAGTGTCCTAGGTACTCCTAGGGAGCCCTTTTTGTGTGCATATGTATTTGGTACAAAAACGATGTTTGCAAACAAATAGAATGGGGGGATGAGAAAAGAATTCATTAATTATATTTTTGTGTTTGACAAGTCCTTCGGACTCGTGCCTACGTACCAACATAAAAAATAAGGGATCAAAACCTCGTAGTTCGTGATACAAATTTCAAAGTGGGTGCATTGCTTTTAACAAAACTTAAGTTTGAAAGCCACAAAGGCCTAAAAATGGTTTTAATGAGTTAGTTCTTTTTGGCTTTTTGAAAGTTTAAGTCAAGTATAGTTAAGTTTATTTACAAATTTTATTTAAGAAAAGAAGTTTGAAAATACAATGGCATAAGGCTAAAGTTTCTATCCTTTTTTTTTTGCAAAATGGTCAAAGTTTAGAACAAAAGATGTTCAATCAAAGAAGATTTTGAAAAGGGAGGGAGAGATTTTGAAATTAAAGAAATGGGGAGAGGAAGAAGGGGTTAATCCTATGCACAAAATTAAAAGTTAAGAGTTGAAAAGATCTGACCAAATGGGTAACAATCCAATAGACAAGAATGTCAATAGAAACCCAGAATTCCCTTGGACATTTTGAATCAAGCAACACACAAATGAACAATTATATTATCTTGAAGAGCAAAGGCATCAAATAAATATAGCCACATCCAAGCTTTAGCCACTCCATGCTCTTCCTCAAAATTAGCCCATGTAGCAGATGAATTCCATAAGTCACAAGTTCAGAATAACTGCTACACAATGATCATGTTGTAGATGAACTCAGAGGGATCTTGAATGATATATCAGATGAGGTTTCAAATTACAAGCACTTGATTTCACACACGTTGGCATTGGCCAAGTCCTTTAGCATAGGAATGTTGCCTAAGTTCTAAGTCCATTTGTCCAAGATCAAGCCAACAGTCCACACAAAAGTTTTTTAGGCTTTTTCTTGTCATTATGTACATTAATGGTCAAAGACCACACAAACAAGCAATGTACACACAAACAAGATATATCACACAATATGGTCCAAGTGGACAAAGTGAAAATTGCATTAATATAAATAATTAGAATGATATGAACAATGAAATGAATAAAGGCTAGAATTAAATGACATTAAAGTAAATGGCTTGAAATTAAAAGTTAGTTGTTAATGAGTTAGAAGTTAGTATTATTTTGCTTTTGCTTTTCATTGTAAGACATTCTTTGGAGAACACTCAACCCACTTATCACAAGCATCGATCCTTGAGCCAAGACATCTTCCAAAGGAAGGAAAAAAGGTCAAGTTTCCACACAATACCATGAAAGAGGGGAGACTTACAATCTCACTAACTAGAATGTTATGCCTTTTGTGTCACAAATTTAGCGCTATGTTAAGCAACCGTAATTGAATTTTTGTAGAAGTCACAACTATTTGAGGTCGGGCAATAGAATTTTGGTGTTAATGCATGTTTGAGACATAGTATAATGGACTATGCTCATGAAACATACCACACACAAAAAGAGATATGCAAAAGAGGTGGCCTAATCTCATTTATACTCATGTTAATTTTACAATCAACTAGCTTTAGGACTTTGAGATATCATAGACCAAATGAGATGAATGCATAAAGAAGGGGAATGAGATGAAGAGGGAGGGGAGTGGAGCAAAACTCAAATTGGTCAAAGGAGAACTTTTACCAAATTAATATCATTCATTCATTTTGGGAGATGGAATTTACATTCCATCAATCCCCTAAATCCAATGATATTAACTTGACAAAGTCAAATCAACCTTAACCAAGGCCCAACAACAAGAGTCAAACACAAACAAGTCATCACAATTGGTCAACAAAATTATTTGGCATTTATTCAAATTAAAAAAATACTAAAATAAGGCATTTGAATTAAATATGGTTTGTCAAATTCCTAAAACCTCATCAAAACACCAAATAAATGTATTTTTAAACAAGGTCAAAGGACTTTGGAGAAAAAAATTCAGAATTTTTAAAGACTTAAAAGTATTCTTAAACAATTAAAAATAAACACAAAATCAATTAAATCATGAAAAATATTAATAATGATCCAAAAAATAATTTTAATTCAGAATATGAAAGAGGAAATTATTTGAAATTATTTGGTGAAACTCTCATATTTTTTTGGATCAATATTAAAATTAATACGAATTAATGAAAATAAAAGGAATAAAAGAAAATCAGAAAATAACAAAAAAATGTGGACCACTTGATCTCCCTCATTAATTGAGGTGGCAGATCAAGTGGTCCTCAACGCGCTTTCCACTGTGGACTTAAAGTCAATGCGCCACAGGGATGGTAATCAGAACCAACGCGTGAGATTAAAACAATTTGAAACAGATCAATGGCTCTGAACACTTCCAGCGCATCGCCTGAGTCCAAAGACCGGTCATCTTCTCGGTGACCCTGGCCGAACTGGTTCACTCATCCTCATCAAGAAAATGAAAAAGGAGGACATGATCTGAAAGAAAAAATGGCGTAGAGCACGAATTTGACCCCAATTTTAACTAACTCCACATATATAGAAAGATATGAGGAGTTGAATTTTGAGGTGTGTCAACTGAGTTGCTTCAATTTGACCTCTAAGCAACTCAACCTTCTTGTCGACATTGGTAGGACTTTAGTCAACCAAAGATCCAAGAGAATTGAGTGGAATTGAGAGAGAATTGAAGAGATGAAATTTTCTGGAAAATACCTTCAATGCAGCTCTGGATTCACTTGTTCTTGCTTTGGCTCGTGCTTGATCTTGTTCAGGATGCTTGCAGAAGTAGATTAGAATGCACAAAAGGTCTTGGATCGCTGGAGTTTTGAATCTCAAAATAGTGAGATTAAAACTCAATTTCCAAAGGAAATTCTCAGGATTATCCTCTCAAATGGAGGGTTTGGTATTTGGGATCAAAGTTGGCGCGAAGGAGCCCCTAATTCTGAGCATATGGTGCTCTATTTATAGCTGAATCACATGATATTTGCACCTCACAATTGAGTTTCCAAAATTGGCAATGAGTGATGCATGTGTGCATGGGCGTATACAGGCTCATGAGATCATTCCATTTGATCCATAATTGAGTATGAACAAGTCTGAAATCAAATTGGAATGCTAGGAAATTTTACATGGAAGCTTGAAGTTTGATATTTGCCAAATGATGATGCAATGTTCAAGCCATGTGCAGCCCTAGAAAATCTTGTCCAAAATGGATGAAATTGAGGTTAGACCAAGAGGAACAACTTTCATGTTCAACACTTTTTCATTTGGAGCTTGGAACATGGAGAATTTTTAGGTGGAAGTTTGGAAATTTCAACATGTTGAAAATTTTTCTAAGTGTCAAGCCATATATCTCAATATTCCACCTTGCTTAACTTTTTATGTGAGCTTCAAATGAGAAACGTGTCTTCATCAAAGTTGTATCTCTTTCAAATAACTTCAAAATGGTCACCAATTTCATGTCATTTTGATTTGGAATGATAGAGTTATGCATTTTTGAAGTTTGGAAAAATCACTTGTTCAATGGCATAGGTCACAAATTACCTATAATGTAACCTTATATCACATGCCCATAAAAGTTGAATTAGCTCTCACTCCAAACATAAAAGTTGAAGTAGACATCTTTAATTTGATTGTGCAACTTGGAAATCTTCCATCTCATAGAAAATGACCTATAATGTTTCAACATAGAAAATGATTTTCCAAGCAAAACTAGCTCTAGGTCTCAACATGAAGGTTGTTTGGAATGTCATTTAGAGTAACGTTTCTCTTCGAATAATTTTCATATGGTGAAAATTGTAGGAGATAGGGTCTAGGGGGACCTAGTTTTGATCAGATGAATTCATCTGGCCAACCACCATCAACCAACTTGCTAACCTTTAATTATTTTGACTTTCTTGGCTCATGGTAGATGATATATGCTAAAGATTATGAATTTTGAAGTGTCCCTTGAGATATTTGATCAGATGGTGAGATAGCTTGTTGGAGAAGTTACTCAAGATACCTAGTCAAACTAGGGTTTCCAAGGCAAATCACCCTCAAACTCTTGAAGAAAACTTGATCAATATAACATGTAGGAATCAATGGAACTCATATGATGCTCATAACCATTATTGTATCAGTTCATGGTTGTGCTCTTTGTCATGAGGGTCTCAAACCTTAGATATGAACTTGATAGATCTATGGAGATCATGTCTTACCTACAAAAGAGTTAGGCAAATACAAAGACATATTTTTGGTATTTTGGTTAGTAAAATGATAATATACAAGTATGATACAATCACATAGTTCTTGGTGATCTCTCCCAAAACAAACCCAATGAAAGAGGGGTAAGGAGGATGCCAATGTATGATCCCAATGATAATGCATATGATGAAATTGCATGAGGGATCTTAGGGTCAAAATTGGGGTCTTACACATCTAATGACCTAAACCGTTTCCATAATTCATCTAATGTACAAATCATATCCACCTTTGATCCATCATCTGTACCTGCCTCTAACTCAACTTCCATAGTTAGTTTCTCCCAATGAACATGAACAACATCTATGGGTATCGGTATACCACCTAGTGCGTATCTTCCTAACTCACAAGCACAAGGTAACCCATAAGATGTTCTAAGAGTACAACCACATATTTGCCTGTTAGTTCCAACATAATCAACTCTCAATAACTCTTCAGCAATACGTCTCAAAGCAGCCTGAGACACTGAACCACGCAAATTACCATAAAATGGACTTATGTGCGCATGCTCGACTTCGTAAAAACTTTTTTGAAAAGAAGCTCTAATGTTGCCCAGTTGTAACCTCAAGTTGTTATTCATAGTTTCTCAACATTTGACCATGTCACCTATACTGTTTCCTAACATCTGCTTTAACTTCCAATGAGTAGATTCAACCCTAAAAATATTGAAAATAACACATATAAAAAAATACATAGGAAAAATATCACATATAAAAATAACATATTGAAAATATTAAAAATATCACATATAAAAAAAACATAGAAAAAATCATAACATGTACCGATTAGTCGTCGTGTTACCCAAATATAGCACTCGATTAATCCATTCTCCAACAAATATATGTCTATGTGGAGTCAACCATATGTCTCTCACATAATTAATAAATCCACTATAATCAATACATGCTTTCTCAAGTTGATGTTGACCATACTCAACATCATCACTAGCCCAAACAACTTCCATCCATAATGTGTCTATCGTCTTTTGCAGGTCATTCACCACATGTTGTTTGCATTTTGCACCAACGTTTTTGTTAATGTAAAATCTACATAGCAAATTAATCGACCTGGGAAACAAAATTTCAATTGCTTTCATCAAAGCAAGATCTCTATCTGTCAAAATCACTTGTGGACACAATTCTTTCTTCACAAACAATTCTTTAAGTTTCTCCAATACCCAGTAAAAATTCTCTGTCTGCTCAGACTCCATATATGCAAATTCTACAGCAAAAGTCAACTCGGTTGACGTCATGCCAACAATTTCAAACAAATATTGTCTATATTTGTTTGTCTTGTTGGTGCTATCCATAACTAACACAATAGGAAAAATATTCAACAACTTAACTGAATCAGGATGGGCCCAAAATATATCTCTCACAACTTCTGAGTCATCCTTTTTTCTACTTCAATACACATAGCATGCATCCTCAATAAGCTTACACAAATGTTGTATCTCACTTCTAGGACCTCTTATCTCTTTTTGTATCACACTCTTATGCCTGTATACTTGCGTAATCCGAGTGACATTCTCTGGATCTCGGTCTTGCAAGGAAAGCAATATGTGTCTAGGTGGTACATGTCTCTTTGTCAAATCAACGACATGTTTCTTCTCATCTATGGTCAACCTACCAACAAAGGAATGACCTTATAATCTATCAGGTAAACCATGATTATTGAACCCACATTTTACATCAACCTTCCAACTAGACCCATCTTTCGCCGGAGTCGACCTGATTTTAAATGGGCATCCACATTTCTTGGACACACTTTGGGTTCCACTATCAATGTCCTTGTGTTTCCCACCTTTATCACAACCAAATATTAATTTGTTACTTCTCCCTCTCTTGCATGTTTTAGTATCTGAACGTGTGATAATAACGGTTACTTTATTATCGATTCCAACCTCTTTAATCCATCTGATCACCTCTTCTCGTGTACCAAATCTTTCAGTCGTTAAAAATGCATAAGAAGTATCTACACATATTTGGGGAAGATTTTCCATTCATGCACAATAAAAAATGTCAAAAAAAAGTCACAAAAAAAATGCAAACAGGAAGTCTTCAAAGAAGAGTTATGGAATACACAAAAATAATACTGGAAGACTTCAACAAAGAGTTCCAAGTATGTGTCACTTTGTTAACCGGAACTCTTTCAATAAGTGTTCTGGAACATTTTTTTAAAAAGAACCGGAACTCTTTCAACAAGTCTTCCGGTTTGAAAAAATACATATCGAAAGTCTTTTTCCAGGAGTTCCGATACGAGGGTGGAATGTGTAATTTTTGGAAGTATCAACTGAATGGTAAAAATGAAATGGTAAATTGGTTAAAACCAGTTAAGGTTAAAATTGGTATTTTAAAAAAATTATTGGGATATGAGTCTAAATGTAAGGGTATGAAGTAAAATTTCCTCCTCCAACTCAACAGCATATAAGGTTCATCTACCTGAGTATCTATACCATCGGCTCAACAAGCCATACAAACAAACAAAAAGGGTGAGAAATACGTTCATAATGTTAACGGTCTAATAAACTGTTATAGTCATGCATAACATGAATTATCATTCTCATACAATAATTCACAAAACAACACTGACAATCACAATGCAGATGTACTAATGCAATGTACATCTCCTCTAATAATGCATGTTGTACCAGGTTTTTGGGCATCAGAAGTGTATTATTCATTTATCCATATCTCTGGTTCCTGCATAAACTCTAAAATAAAATTTCTGACTTTAAAATAGCACGAAAAATTATATACTCGTGATAAAATTACAACACTCTCTATTTTTAAATATCATTAAATTATCTTTCTAACGCAACTGGCGGCATCCCAAACGGATTTACTAAACTCAGGTTACGCGTGAAACATGATGACCAACACATTATTGAAATTAACTACGCCTCTGGTATAAAAATCAGTGACTACTACTGCTGTAGCTCTCCTAGATCCAATTTCACTACTTCAAAAGAAAGATTATTGTGTTAACTTTCTAACGTGTCTGACGACACCTCAAACATACTTACGAAACTCATGTTACGCATGAAATAAGATGAACAATCCCCTTCTATGTCTACCTGCGATTTTCTGTGTTTTTCTCCCTATTGAATATATTTGAAACTTGTCTATTTTTCCTATTTGAGTTATCACCTCCCTAAAAACATATCGATAAACATAGTCATTGAAAATTAAACATTCTAACTCTCGCTCTATTGAATAGATCTACAATTCATAGGCAACCGTCATACACAAACAGGGCAATAATATCAACAAGGCATCAGCAAGGTTATTGACAAGGTTATCAACAAGGTTAAATAAGACATCAAGATATATTGATAATAATACATATCATATTCGAGAGTAAAAATATTATCAGTTAATTTCCTAAAAGGGGTTTTGCCCAAACTCCCTTTGACCACAGACAAAACATCAATTACATATTATAATGAAAAGGGAGAAAACATGAGGGTAATGACCCCTCACTATCCCTATGTTTAACCACTCATATATGAATAATTCTCTTCCCTTATCTCGAACTTGCAAATTGATGAAGCTTTTGGCTTTTGGGGATTCTTCCTCGTTCTTCAAGGTCCCTTCCTAGATTCTGCCTTTTTGCCTCATTTCCTAAGTTTTACATGTATTTTACAAAACTTTACCTCACTCTCTCTATTTATTCACCCTAATTATCACAATTCTCCTCTCATCCCTAAATTCTCCTCACACCCTCATTCTTACTATTTTCTATTATTTTATTAAATCTCACCACACCCTTAACTCTTACTCAACTCACCCCTTACTCCCTAATTTTAATAAAAAAATCTATTTTTCTCAACTCTAAAAATATCTCTAATACCTCTAATAATCAAATTAATTATTTAATTTATAATAATAAATAAATTAATTAAAAGTAATAATAATTCTAATTAAACTTGTACCCCTCTTCAAATAATTTAATGAATCACATAAAACACTCAATAAATAATGTAAAAGAATTTAAATTCAAATAAAAGGATTAAACTAAAATTGAGGTGTTACACAGATCACCCATGAGATATAGGAGCCATTGGAGCTCACAATAGGATACTGTGAAGGCTCTATATTCATCCTCAAATGATGATCTTGAGACAATAAGTTGTTTCTTTGTTCTCCATGAAATGAGTGATCTTCCCAGAAATAAACATTGTCCTGAAATTGATATTCGAGTGGCTATACAACTTGCCCAATGAGCATATGAATATCCATTCAATTACAGAGTTAAGTCTCTAGGTAAAAGAATTCCTCAACATGGACATGTTGTGAGATATTTAAGAATTATGTAAGCAGTATTGAAATTAGTGATTGTGGGAGCTAACAATAACTGACTCAATTGTTGTGTACATAAAGTTATCTTGGGCCTTGTTGAATTTAAATACATTAACTTGTCTACAAGTCATTTATATGATGTTATGTCGTGGTGAGGAGTGTTAGAATCCTTATGCAACTTTATGGTATGATCAGATGGTGTAGAGGCTAGTCTGGATTCAATGAAACTTGAATCTTCTAGCAAATCAAGACAATATTTTTTCTGATATAATAAGATACCTTCGTTTGATTGTGCCAGTTCAATGCCTAGAAAATACTTCAGCTTACCTAAATCTTTGATTTTGAATGTGTTATCCAATGCCAACTTGATTGAATTGAATCCATTCAAATTACTGTCGACTAGAATCACATCATCGACATACACTAACAAAATTGTGATAGTAGATGTTTTTACTTTCATAAATAGGGAGTGATGTAAAGTGGTTTGTTTATAATGGTGTTCAATGAGGAATGTTCTAAGCCTTTCATACCATCTCCTACTAGCTCGTTTAAGCCCATCTAAGGATTTAACAAGCCTACAAACTTGGTTAGGCTTGGTGGTGTAAGACCCCAAATTTTAACCCTAAGGTCCCTCATCATATCTCATCATATGCATTGGCATTGAGATCACACCTTGGCATCCTCCTTACCCCTCATTCATTGGGTTTGCATTGGGAGAGATCACCAAGCAAACTTTTGATTGTATCATACTTTATTTTTCATTATTCACTAACAAAAATTCCAAAAATATGTCAATTTATAGTTTGTTACTTTTGTAGGTAGTGTGTGTGTGTTCACCCATGCTCTATCAAGCTTATATCTAGGGTTTGAGACCCTCAATGCAATGAGTTCAATCAAGAAATGGTCCATATTGGCTCTAAGCATCATATATGGATCCCTGTGTTCTTCACATATCATTCTGATCAAGAAATCATCAAGAGTTTGGAGTTTGTTTGCCTTGGAAACCCTAATTCATATGGGTATCTTGTGTGACTTCTTCAACAAGTTTCTTCAACAATTGATCAAATATTTCAAGGTATATTTCATTCTACATCATCTTATGCATATATGATCCTCCATGAGTCCCAAAAGTCAATAGAATATCAAGCTAGCAAGTTGGTCTATGGTGGTTGACCAGAGAAAGTCAACTAGTCAAAATTGGGGTCCTCTAGACCCTATCTCCTACAATATTTGTCATATGAAAATTATTCTAAGATAAACGTTACTAAAAATTACATTCCAAACAACTTTCATGTTGAAGTCAAGAGCTAGTTTTGCTTGGAAGGTCATCCTTTATGGTGAAAGATTATAGGTCATTTTGTCTAAACCCTAGTTTGGAGGTCAACTTCCTAAGACCATAACTTTCTCAATTTTCATGAGATGAAAGACATTGAAATTCCATGATCAAATTAAATATGTCTACTTTAACTTTGATGTTTGGAGGAAGTTCAAATTCAACTTGCAAATGCATGTGCCAAGAGGAAATATTATAGGTCATTTTGGGCCAATACCATTGAATAAGTGATTTTCCTCAACTTCTAAAATGCATAACTACTTCATGCCAAATCCAAATGAGGTAAAATTTGTGACCAAATTTAAGATATTTTAAAGAGATACAACTTTGATGAATGAACTTGTTTCATTTGAAGTCCATAGAAAAAGTTATTCAAGGTGGAAGAAGTGAACATTTGACTTGGGACTTAGAAAATTTTCAAAAATGTTTTTGATTTCCCAAACTTCCACCTCAAAATTCATCATGATCCATGCTTCAAATGAAAACGGGTTCTACATGAAAGTTATTCCCATTGATCTCACCTTTCCAAAAAGTCCAAAATAACCTCATTTGGCCAAAAAATAAAGGACTTGTGCATGGGTGCAATGTGAGGTACCATTTAGATGATTTTCACTACCACATTTCATACACAAATGCATGGCCTAATGACATGATTTCAGCATGACTCTCACTCAATTTTGGACCTGAATACATCACTTGATGGGCCTATCACATGCCCATGCAAGCATGCAAAGAGAATTACTAAAATTGGCAATTTTTGGAAGTGTGTGGAAATGAATATCTTTGGCTATAAATACAACCCTCATTGCTCAGAATTAAGGACCTCATGCCCAAGCTTTGAACATACAATCCAAACCCTAACCATTAAAGGATAATCTTGAAGGTTTTCATTTGAAAAATGAGCTTCAAATCTCCATCTATTTTGAGATTTAAACTCCAAGAGTCCAGGCCATTTCTTGATCCTAATCACTTCCTACAAGCTTCTGAAACAAAGCCAAGCACAATTAGAATCAAGATCAAGCAAGTTTGAAGCTCCCTCGAAGGTAATTTTCCAGAATTTTTATCTCTTTGATTCTCCCTCAATTATTCACTATTCTTTGTGATTTTTGGTTGGCCGAAGTCCTACCAATATAGGCAAGAAGATTGAGTTGCTTTGAGGTCAAATCGAAGCAACTCATTCATGATCCTCAAAATTCAAATCCCTATATCTTTTTATATACTTGGAATTGGAGAAAATTGAGACCAGATTCAAGCTCCTTAGCATTTTTTCTTTGAATCCATTTTCTTGTTTTTCATTTTGGTGATGGTTGATGGTGGACAAGTCCAGTGAGGTCTACTGGAGAAGAAGACCGGAGCCCTAGCTCCAGTGGTGTGTTGTCACACCTCTCAGCCACAAGATCCATTTAAAATGTTTTAATCTTAGCCTTTGGTTCTGATTACCAAGTGTGTGACGCGTTGACTGTAGTGCATCATGGAATGCACGCGCTTGACCATTAGATCTGCCACCTCAATTAATGAGGGAGATCTGATGGCCCTTGTTTTTTCTTATTTTCTGATTTTTCTTTTAATCCATTTATTTTGATTAATTCATATTAATTTCATTTTTAATCCAAAAAACAAGGGACTTTCACCAAAAATCTTTAAATATTTTCCTCTATCATTTTCTAAATTGAAATTACTTTTTGGATTAATTTTGATATTTTCCATGAATTAATTATTTTTGTGCATATTTTTAATTGTTTAAAAATATTTCTGACTTTTCAAATATTATGAAATTTTTTGTGTAAGGTCCTTTGACCTTGTTTGACCTAGGATAAATCTCTTGGTCATTTATTTGGTGTTTTGAAGAGGTTTTAGGTTTTGACCAAATGAAATTGAACTTAAATGCATTTTTAATTGATTAATTGTATAGAAATTATGTTGAGCCATTTTTATTGACTTGTGATGTTTGACTATGTGTTTGGGCCTTGGTCAAGGTTGATTTAACTTTTGTTGAGTTAAAATCATTGGATTTAGGGGATTGATGAAATGTACATTTCATCTCCCAAAATGAATGAATGATTTTAATTTGATAAAATTCCTCCTATGAACAATTTTTGTTTATCTCATCTCCCCTCCCTCTTCATCTTCAATCCCATTCTTCCTCATCCCTTTTATTGACCAATGAATTCTCAATATCCTAAGGCTAATTGGTTCATCAATAACCTTGTGTTAGATGAACCAATACAAGTATGAATGAGATAGGTCCACCCTTTTGATCTTTTCTTTTAGTGTGTGGTATGTTTTAGGAGTTTGGTTGATCATACCAAATCTCTAACATGCATTAGCACCTAAATTTTTATTACCCGACCTCAGATAGTTGTGACTTCTACATAAGTCTAATTATGATTGCTTAATATAGAGCTAAATTTGACCTTAAAGGCATAGCATTCTAGTAAGTGAGATTGTAAGTCTCCCCCCTTTCATGGTATTGTATGGAAACTTGGTCTTTTTTCCTTCCTTTGGAAGATGTCTTGGTTCAAGGGTCCACTCTTGTGAATAGAGGGTTGAGTATTCTCAAAAGAATGACTTAATCAATTAAAAGGCAAAACATCACTAACATCTAACCAATTAAAATTGGACTAACTTGTATTAATATTGTTTTTATTTTTCAAGTCATTTACTTTATGCAATTTAAATTCAAGTCATTTACCATTTCATTTGTCATTTTACATATCATTTAACTTGTTTATGTTTATGCCATTTTCACTTTGCTCATTTGAGCCATATATTGTGATTGTATATATTTGTTTGTATATCTTGTTTGTGTTTATGGTCTTAGGATCTTAAAATACTTAATAAACAAAAAAAAACCTAAAAGATGTTTGTGTGGACTGTTGGATTTGATCTGAGCTTTTGGACTTAGAATTAGGCAGCATTCCATGTGAAAAAGGACTTGGTCAATGCAAACATTTCTGAGATCAAGTTATTGTGATTTGATCTTTCATCTGATGCAAGTATTGGGATCCACATGAATTCATCTACTACATGGCCTTGCTGCAACTGTTACTTAGAGCCTATATCTAATGTCTTATTCTAAGTTAATCAAGGAGTATTTTATCTAGTGCATAAGAAGGCAAAGGAGATTATTGGCTATGGGATTTGCTTGCTTGGATATGGCTATCTTTATTTAATGCCTTGCTCTTCATATTGCTAATTGCTTGCTGATTATTGCTTGATTCAAAGTCCAAAGGAAAAATGGGTTTTCTATATGACATTCTTGTCTGTTGGATTGCATCCCATTGGTCAGATCTTTTCAACTCTTAACTTTTTAATTTTATGCTTAGGATTATCCTCTTCATCTCCTTCCATTTCTTAAATTTCAAAATCTCTCTCCCCTTTTTAAATTTTCTTTGCTTGTGATTTCAAACTTAGACCTTATTCTAAAATAGAAACTTTGGCCTTATGCCATTGTATTTTTTTTAACTCTTTTCTTAAATCAAACTTGTAAATGAATTTAACCATATTGACTTAAATTTCAAACGACAAAAAGAACTAACACCCAATAAAACTTTTGGGACTTTTGTGCCACTTTTAAACTTAAATTTTGATTAAAAACAATCCACTCATTTTGAAATTGATACCACAAATTACGAGGTTTTGATCTCTCATTTTTATGTTGGTACGTATGCATAAGTCCGAAGGTCTTGTCAAACAAAAAAGTATAATTAATGAATTTTTTTCTCATCCCGACACTCTATTTATTGCAAACATCTTTTATACCAAAAACACATACACACATAAAAAACGGCTCCCTAGGAGTACCTAGGACACTTTTGATGCTAACATCTTCCCTTTGTGTAACCAACCCCCTTACCTATAATCTCTGGCATTTAATTAGTTTTGATTTGAAAACTTATTATCATTGGGTTTTGTTTGTACTTTTCTCTTTTCATTTGGAAACAATAAAAGCGCGGTGGCGACTCTGGTTTTATTGACGTTAAGTTTATCCATAGCTTAATGATCACGAATTTACCGCTACAGGTGGAAGACACACTGATGACAATCGTCATTACGTTATTTTTATAAGGAAATTCATATGAATTCAAAAGAATAATTAATGACCAAAAGCTACGGAAATGTGTGAAGAATTGAGCAAAACCCCAATGCAAGGAAGAAACATAGACTTAGTGAAATTTGTTAAGAAAAGGGGAAGAGAATGAAGGATTTGTTTATGGAATTCTCGCATCCACGATGCAACCCATTACGACACGATGAGGCTTACATTGCAGCATGATACTGACTTATTGCAGGGTGATGTCACATTTTTTGACTGACACGTACTTTTCTATTTAAAGCTACTTTGGGCCACTTTTTCAAGGGTTCTGTATTTGAGAGAGAGAGAGTGACGGCTACAGATATTCAAGGGGTAACTTTGGAGCATATTGGAGTCATTATAGAGTCATTCTTCCATAAATTTTGATGATGAATGCTTATCAACTCATGGTATTTGTAAATTTATCAATGAGTAGCTAAGTTTCTCTAGATTATGTCTTTTTGAGGTGAACCTTATTTTTACAGTGTTGGATCATACGTCTGTTTAAGATTTATTGAGTATTTTTAATGTTATTACCTTATTTAAATTGTCCTTGGGTTTTATTTTTTTGTCGCTTACAGGTGTACAAACCGATTTAGATGCTTAGGGATTTCTGAGCGTTAGCTTATTTATCTTATCTAGGCAATTTATTCAACTTTGTAATTAACTAGGAATAGTTAATTAGAAGTTGTTGCTTACGAATGAACTCACTTGGAACGCCTAGTTTAACTTTGAATTTTCCTAAGGAATTAGGGGATTATCACATAAATTAGTGAATTGTACACCAAGGAATTGAGTGAGGTGGTTTTGTTAATTTGTAGTGAGATAATAACTTAATTGAAACTCAATAATACAGTTCGTCAATAGGTAATAATAAGGTGATTTGGTAATAAAAACTTACTCGTCTTTCTCATCTTGAATTTCATCCTTATAATTTCTCGTTTATAGCCGTTTTTATAATGAAACACCCACCCCCCATTTAATTATTTAAATTCACACAAAATTCTCTTGTTAAGTTACAATCCTCGTGGGGAGATTTTTTTTCTTATTACTTCAATGTTATCGGTACACTTACTGAGAGGTCATCGAGTTTTTAGTGTCGTTGTCGGTGATTTTTTATTCCAGCAAGGTATTTTTCTATGAATTTTGTTATCTTTAAATTTAGGTTTAAATTTGAATTTTCTTTGTTACTATTTTATATTTTATCTCTATTTTTGTTTTAGTTTGTTTAGTTCCTATTTTTTAGTTGGTTAGTGTAAATACCTAAAGTTCTATTTTTATTATTTATTTTATTTTGTTTTTTGTTTTTGTTTTTGTTTTTATCATTACTATTTTAGTTTTTTGTTTTATTTATAGTTATTTCTTATCTAGTTCAATGCTACTGAACTATTTTTCTTCTGATTGTTTATACATAGCAATGTAAGACATGTATAATGGAGTTTGAAATTCTATTCTACACAGGACAAATGTTGGACACAATATCTTAGACAATGTGTACCACTGAAAAAAAATTATGAAAGAATATCACAGACTAAGGAATGTAAAACAGAATGCAATAATGAACACAAACGAAATGTTAACCTAGTTTGGTGCAACATCACATACATCTGGAGGATTTTCAACCCAAGAAATAAAATCCACTCTTAATAGTATTAATATAATTAATCTTAGATGAACAAACCTTGTTCAATGCTTACTTTCTAATATTACCCGTGTCTTTCTATTTAGGACTCCCGCCTAAATATGATAGCCTAGTGATCAATGCTTTCAAAAGATTACAAATATTGAATTACAACTCAACTAATAATTAAACTCTATGTCTTGAATATCCAATTTAGGCTCCTTTAGAGGTTTACAATAAATAACAATAATACAAATGCTTAAAGAACAAAACCTTATTACAATAGATCTTCAATACTTGTGTGTCTTCAAAGGTAAGAATGATTCTCCTTAAATAGTAATCCATCTTCTGGACTTTTCTCCAATGGGTATTAAATTTTAGAACCACCAGCTTAGATTTAGATTTGATTTGCATTAAAAACATACACATAATGATTGGATTTGATTTGATATTTATTCAATTTAAATATTCATTTAATTGACTTTGATATTATTAAATATTTTTAGCAAATCTTACTAAATAGCATATTGCTAAAAGATACAACAACAAATCTTCCTTGAATCAAACAAAATTTCGCTTAGATTGACACACGTATTATGTTTTCCAGACTGGGGACAAATGATGCACACGTGCTAGAACATCTTATCCCACATGTTGTATCTTTACCAGAAATGCATCATGTACTATCGATGATGTTTTACCTAAATGCAACCAATCAAAAGAACAACAATCTCCCCCTTTGGAAAATTTTGGATGAAAAAACTTACAACCTTTCTACAAGACATGCATAAGCAAATCAAAACAATTCTCATCCATAAGAATACACACATACACATATAAGAGCACACACACAGCAGTAGCATCAGCAACAAACATTAGCAGTGAGAGACTTAGACACATGCTCACATAGTTGAAGGTCAAATTTCAGGCCATATGTTTTAGCACATTGTCGCAAACGCGAAAAACAACCGGCGGGAAAAGACACAGAGCCGCCACCGTGCGTTATTTATCCCAAAGGAGGGAAAGGAAACGCTCGAAGTAAACCTGAAAAAGGGAAAGGAATGGTCTTACGACCAGAGATTGCTAGGATCGGGAGTCGGTTACGCAAGGGGAAGGTATTAGCACCCCTCACGTCCATCGTACTCGACGGGATCCACGCTCAAAAGAATAGAATAAGGTTGCTAATAAAAACTGCTCAAAGAACTGCACACACTGGAATAAAACACAGGTGAAAGAGACGGGGAAAGCGGACTCGGCAGGATGTCGCATCCTGGGCCTACGTAGTTTGTCAGACACAAACATCAGAGTCGACGTAGTTCGGGGAAACAGGAAACGTGCTCGCTAGGACATCGCATCCTATGCATACGTATCTTCTCTAACTAGAGTAAGAATCAGAGCACTCGTAGCTCGGCTAACGCACGCCAAAACAAAACGCTAAAACGGGAACAAGCACAAACAGGAAACCGAATGCCAATCAATGGTCTTACATCAGACTCCGAACAAAACAACAAACAAACGGGAAACTGAATGCCAATCGCTGGACTTACATCAGACTCCAAACAAACACAAACACACGAACAAGGAAACAGAGAGCCAATAGCTGGACTTACATCCGACTCCAGACAAACGCACATGAAAAAAAGAAGGGTCTCAATTGCAACTAGGGCAAGAGAAAAGGAAGGGCTCGATCGCAACGAGGGCGAGAGAAAAGGATTAAATGTTAGTCGTCATTTAAACTCGACAAGACATCGCATCTCGTGCCTACGTATCTCATCTGGACATGAGAATCAGAGTTGCCGTAGTTCGGCTAAGCTATTTCTATTTGTTTTGTGCTTTTTAGGTGAACGACGTCACTACGCAATCTACCGGATGCTCGACCTTGGGAGACTTACTCACCTGTAGTAGAAGGAGTTAACGTGTCCTTAAGAGGAGGTAAAGTTTGTTTGTGTTTTAGGAAAGCTCACGCAAGAAAGGAAGTCCTAGACGAAGGAACCGTGCTACCTTAATCGACATGCAAACGAGAGACTATATGAAGTCTAGCAATCCTATGGGGATACAATCACACCACACAAAACATAACATGAAGTAAACACACCAACAAGGGGGCTCAAACATCAAGGGTGAGGCTTTAGTCAAGGGGTCATATCAACCTCGACAAACAAGCCGGCACTGGAAGGGTATCTGAGGGCTCTTAACCACTAACATTGACCGACAGGGTGAGCAGATGAAAGGTAATAAGGATAAGACCTCATAGCTCTTAACCCAGGCCTGGGTGAGCTTCAATCAATGAAAACGTGGGGATCCAGAATGAGGGACCCTACTCCACTTGACTGACTCTATACACAAGGATCTTGGGTTAGGTTCAAGAGCCTCAGCACGTAGTGCGAGCATAATGAACGACTCAACGATTAACAGGGGACTGACTGCTAGTCCCTTCTATCTGTCGATTGCCTCTTCACTTAGGAGGACTTAAGTAACATGCCTCGACAAGGAGGTCTTTAGCACAAAAGTAAACAAAATCAGTCATTGCCTCTTAAGGAGGACTTCAGCCAAATGCCTGCCAAAAGAAACGACAGGGCTTCCAGACTACATGGAGTTAGAGAATGATTACCTAGGTGGTATGCCAACCACAAGCAAAGTAAATCTCAAGCAATGAGCTAAAGCAACTAAAGTACCTGTAAGAAAGTCAAACAAGTCAATATTCACATTCAGACAAACCAAACAGTCAATCAACAATGTTATAACCAATATGTTCACAATGCAAGTCAACAACTCAAGTGAGTTCAACACCAAGGGACCTACAACACAATAAAGGTTAGTGGACAAAGCAAATTTGCATCTCAAGTCATAAGATTGCATCAACCACTAGAGCTAATAGCTTGAACCTGAAATACAAAGCTCAAAAGATGAGTACAAACCACTAGTACCAAGACTAGGGTCAAAGGCAAAGCAAAAAGTCAAAACAGCAGCCAATATTCAACATGAAGCACATTTATTCAAGTAAAAACATGTCCTAAAAAGGATCAAACTCAAATCCTAAGGCAAATCCATCTAATGATCATGCTAAGGCAAAAGCAATCACAAAGCACACAATTGGACATCAAGAGTAGAAATTCCATATTAAAACAGAAATGAATCAAATAACCATGGAAATTTTTATGTGCATACAACATGTTAAACACAAGCATCATGCAAAAAATTGGAATCAGAAAAGCTCAATTGGCATGGTAATAAAAATGAACAAGATCAACATCAAAATGTGTGACACACATTGTCACACCATACACTCATGTGTCTAAAACAGAAACGAAAAATGCTAAAAATGCCAAACCAATTCTCAAAAATCAGGCAACATGTTAGGATTCAGCACATCAAATTTCAAGGCATTTGGAGAAAGTATGAGTATTTCACAAGTCAAATAGCACAACGTATCACATTTGCTTCATGTTCAAGCAATCAATCACATTCAAAAATCCAGCAATGATAAAATCAGGGAATTAACATAAACAAATAGTAGACATCAAAATGAACATGTAGGAAAAAATTGCATTCAATTTGGAGTTATTTTCAATTTGTTATGATTTTTGGAATTAATGAACAAAAAATGAAATAAAGTTGAAAAGCAATGGAAAATGATATGGAATTTGGAAACAGCATTCAGCATGGATCGAACCAATGCGCTTCAGGTGAAATAAACGCTCAGAAAATAAAATGAAAATGCGCATGGCGCTGGTTCGAACCAAGGACGTTCAGGTCACCAGCGCGCCACTTAAAATCAATTGGCAATTTCCAAAACAACACAAGCCAGGATCGAACTGGCATTTGCATGGTCTAAAGCGCGTGCTAAAACGCAGCCGTTTCAACTTAACAAAGGAAATAAAAGAAAAAAAAGCGCAAGCGATGAGGTTCGAACTGGAGACTGTGAGATTACCAAGCGCTAAAACATAAAACCCTAGGACTGAACCAGATAACCGGAACAGTGCTTCCGTTCATCTTCTCCGGCGGTTCAACAGTAACTCACATCAAAAAAATTCCAGAATTCTGCATGGCTTATACGGTTCGATTCGTCTCAACACCAGGACCATGAATCTATCATTATTTAGGCCTATAACTCCATGAATGAGGCAAATCGAAGCAAAATAATATGTACATCAAATTTTTAAACATTCATATCTCACTTAATATTCAACCATTTCAAAATCTAAAAGCATCAGCATAACCAGCATGAAAAGATCTACAATATCATGTGCATAAAATGGAGAATCATGAGGTTCGAATTCTAACCTCTTGAAGAGCAGTGGATGAAAACAAGCGTATTCAAGGCCTAGCAACGTCCAGATCTTCTCCTTCACTTGTATATTGAAGCTTTAGGCACGAGTTGAAGCTTGAAAAGGCTTGGATCTTGATCAATTTGAAGCTTCCATCTTCATGTTCTTGAGCTTGTGCAGCTTGATCTTGGCTCGAATTCTTCAAATTAAACCTTGATTCTTCATCAATAACACTTGCTGAACACGATTATGCCATAAAATTCATGTGCTATATGGAGAATTTTGAAGTTTCAATTGAGAGCAAAAATGGAGGGAAAACCAAAATCTAGATCTAGAATGTGTAAGAATGAACAATTCTGTTATGATTAAGCCTTTATACCACATGCTAATTACTTTGCTAATGATACTTAGGCTTGGCTAATGAAAGTTTAATGCAAAATGAGGTGTATGACCAAATTGCAAAATTCACCTTATGCATGGCAAAATGGACGTGAACAGTACACATGCATGGCTCAAATGCTCTTAAAATCAACCAAGGAACACAATGGCAATGGAATTAGGTTCATGTGATGCACCAATTTTAAATTCCTCATTTTCCCTCCAAAAAGCACATGCATGGCCAAATGATCATGTAATATTATTTCATGCAATGCAATGATGGATTTGGAAAATATAGATCATGACATGCAATTTGCAAAAAGAGTGGCTTAAATTGGAGTTTTGAATCAAAAGTTATGGCACTTTGAAGTTTCATGCACACTTGGTGATCATTTGCTCATAACTTCCCAACCATTCATCAGATGCTCATGATCTTGGACTTTTTGGAAATGGGAGAGAAAGATCTTCAACTTTCATGTTGACAAAAATTTCATTTGAAGATTCTTTGATGTTGGAAAGTCAAGTTGAATGTGGTCCAAAAACTTGCCATTTTTGGAAACTTGAAATTACAGGTCACTTTCCATTTTTGGAAACTTTTGATCTGGATTCAAAATCTTCAAGGTATGTGTTTGACATGATGAAAAATCCTCTTTTGGACATGAATGAAGTGTCTCAACCCATTTCTCCACCTCCTAGCCCTCAGTTGTCTGTACAGTTGACTTGTATGGACCCTAGGTGACCTGGAAATGCACTGATGACTTTGAGCCTCCAACACTTGGAAAAGTTGCTTCAAAATGAACCTTGGCTCATATAAACTCCTTAGGATAGTCATGTGGCCTTCATCTCAAGGAAAAACTTGTCCTCTTGCACTAATGAATCCTCTTGATGCCAGCTCTGAATGCAATGATACAATGCAAGATGTAATGTTAATGACCTAAAAAAATGAAATGAATGCATGAATGGGGGGTGAAAATTTGAGGTGCTACAGCTGCCCCTATTAAATCAACTGAGAACCTAAACGGATGAGAGCAATGGCTATCAGACTTTCAAGGTACACAGGGATTGAATACCAAAAGAACCGTAGAATTTGCACTCTGCAGGGGATATGAATCAAGGAAGCGAGGCTCATTTACCGATGGCGGCTTCCAAACAGACGACTTGATATGCACTGATATCAAGGAAAGCGGAGCCATTTACCGATGGCGGCTTCAAAACAGTCGACTTGATATACACTGATATCAAGGAAAGCGGGGCCATTTACAGATGGCGACTTCAGAATAGTCGACTTGATATACACTGATATCAAGGAAAGCGGGGCCATTTACCGATGGCGGCTTCAAAATAGTCGACTTGACATACACTGATATCAAGGAAAGCGGGGCCATTTACCGATGGCGGCTTCAAAACAGTCGACTTGATATACAATGATATCAAGGAAAGCGGGGCCATTTACCGATGGCGGCTTCAGAACAGTCGACTTGATATACACTGATATCAAGGAAAGCGGGGCCATTTACCGATGGCGGCTTCGACTGGGGAGGAAAAGATGTTTACAACTGGAACCAGACCAGACGTCTACCGACGACTCTACTGGGGATTTTGATATTGATCAAGGAAGGATACATGACCAGACATTTACCGATGACTGGGAAGGAACTCGACGTTTACCGACATCGGAAGATGATGTTTACCGACACCAACAAAAGGACGACCAGACATTTACCGATGACTGGGAAGGAACTCGACGTTTACCGACATCGAAAGATGATGTTTACCGACACCAAAAAAAGAACGACCAGACATTTACCGATGACTGGGAAGGACTCGATGTTTACCGACATCGAAAGATGATGTTTACCGACACCAAAAAAGAACGACCAGACATTTACCGATGACTGGGAAGAGAGAAACCACGACCAGACATCAACGGACGAATGGGAAGAGAAACCACGACCAGACGTCAACGGACGAATGGGAAGATAAACCACGACCAGACGTCAACGGACGAATGGGAAGAGAAACCACGACCAGACGTCAACGGACGAATGGGAAGAGAAACCACGACCAGACGTCAACGGACGAATGGGAAGAGAAACCACGACCAGACGTCAACGGACGAATGGGAAGAGACTCGATCTTACGGACGTCAAAAGATGATGTCTATTGACACCAAAAGAAAGGAGACAAGGAGACCCATGTGGGGATCAACACGACACCTACTGGTATCGTAAGGATGACATCTACATATGTCAAGATAAGGCAGACACTTGCTAGGGACTACACCAGGGAGTCACGCTTTTATTTCACGGACGGGTGAGGAAATAAACCACTTTGGGGATTGTCAATTCCGAATGCTGTCAAGAGCAACCGCTGCAAATATGCCATTCAGATGTTGAAAACTGATCCGTCTCTACTGGGGATACGATCCAAGCCTGCAAGATGCAAGGGGAGGAAAACTCCTGCTGGGAAAGCAAACGATCACTTTGCCCAGCACACAATTCCTGATTCGATCTACCAACTCTATGGGGAGTAGCACTGCTGGGGACACTTGCTGATCTGTCATTCTCGAAATGGCAGAGAAACCCACTCAACTAGGGAGTCACTTGTCGGGAAAACACCAACCTCTCAACCATGCTGGGGAAACCAATTCTGAAATCGACCCAAATGACCCAACGTCACGATGCTAAACTCCTCAGAATAACATCTTCACCAACCCAACCAATTCTTGAATGGTAACCACGGCTTAGGGCTAGTTTATGCTTGCAATGTTGATGCATGAGTTTTTTTTTTCAGCGTAATGCTCCATAACCCTGGAAATACTACGCAATTAATGATGCAATATGCTATGCTTTTCTAAATGATGAATGCATAAAAAATATCCCCCTCCGGGGACTCTACTGGGGATCTCGAGGAACTCTGCTGAGGAATTCAATATCACTCCAATCTCCACCCTACTGGGGAATAGCACTGCTGCTGGGGAAAGGATAATCCTCACTGGGGATGACCTCCGCTGAACTCGATCCGCTTGGGGACTTCGCTGGGGGAAAACAAACAACGCCCACCTCCGCTGGGGAAACAACAACCTTCAGACTTGCTGGGGAAATAACATTCTCAAACCTGCTGAGAGAAACAACAAACTTCGGACTAGCTGGAGAAACAACCCTCTCAACCCTGCTAGGGGAAACAGCAAACTTCGGACTAGCTGGGGAAATAGTAACCTTCAGACTAGCTCGGGAACTAACAGTCACAACCCTGCTGGGGATTACAACAAATTCCAGACCTGGCTGCTGAGGAACAAACCACCCACAGACACCTCCGCTGGGGAAATACCAACCCTCAGGCTCGCTGGGGATTACATTCTCAACCCTGTTGGGGATTGCAGCAAACTTCAGGCCTGGTTGCTGAGGAAACACTGATCTCGAATCCGCTGGAGAGATAACGACCTCGAACCCGCTGGGGAAATACGGCCTATTTGACACGGAACGCCCGTCGATTCGTCGAACACTGGCATTCACCATCCAACCACAGTGTCAACTTTCCACTTTTGAGAGCTCCCAGACTCATCCGGTCTCTTCTGATTCATCACCTTGTATTCTCGGCTTTTCTCTACTTTGAGACAAACGATCTCCTCAGATCCGGGCCAACTCTCTAATCCTCAGACTTTGAAGAGTCTTCTTGATTACCCTCTAGGATCATCGCCATTCTTTCGCCGTCTTTTCACTGTTATTCTATCCCTCGTCCCTGATTGGACTCTGCGGGGATCTCTTGTCAAAACGCTTCATATCACTACCTGCAAGTGAGTGAAAACAACCAACAGCACCTGCCAAAGAGATCGTTAGATAAAAGCGTGCCCCGGGCGTGCCAAGATTTCAACACCTAGGTCACTCAACCTTCCAAATAAGATTTCACGTTTTCAATCTTATAAACATGCATTGGAAGGGACCTCCATGTCTCAAAATGCAACGATTCTTTATCAAAATAAACTGATGTTTTTGCAATCAAAGCGGTAATGAAAACAAAAAACAAAATTATTTGACTGAACATGCATTTTATTGACTGAAAAATGTGGCTCATGACTGAGCAAAACACCGGAAGCAATCCCTGAAAAGAGGTAATTGCGCACAAAAGGAAAAATCTATCCTAATGGCAATGTGAACCCGTGATGTCATCGAGTTCCAACTCGGTTACACCCCATATGTCCTCAAGACTCTCCGCACTTTCTGATTTATGAACAAGACACTTCCGACCGATCTCTGCCGGGGATTATCCACTTGTCGTATCCAAAACACAAACGATCATGCTGGACGCAGTTGTTCGTTTCATTCCCTCTTTTGCCTGGACCGCCCTTTCGGGTTTTCAGTCCACCGGGATACCCTTTTTTTGCCCAAGCCACCCTTGTGGGGTTTTCGACTTGCCGGGTGTACAATTTTTCCTTTTTATCCCTAATTTTTGCCTGAACCTTTTCTCATTTTTTTTGGTTCGCCGGGATGCCCCTTTTTGCCTGGACCATTTTATTCTTTTCGTCCAGCGGGTCAATTTATACGAATTATTTTTTAACTGCGTTCGCATTCACAGGGGATGGAAAATCTTCGCCATCCATGGTCGTCAACAACAAGGCTCTGCCAGAGAAGACCTTTTTGACCACGAATGGGCCTTCATAATTGGGTGTCCACTTGCCCATACGATCGCTCTGAGGAGGAAGGATCCTTTCCAACACCACGTCTCCCACACGATACCCACGAGGTCGCACCTTTCGGTCAAAAGCCCACTTCATTCGCTGGGTACAAATGCCCATGGCACATGGCGGCCAGCCTCTTTTTTCTCAACCAGGCTCAACTTTTCATACCGGGTCCTTATCCACTCAGCCTCTTGTAATTTCACACCAATCAGAACTCTCACCGACGGAATCCGGACCTCAACCGGTAGCACGACTTCCATCCCATACACGAGTAAGAAAGGCGTTGCCTCGGTAGATGTACCCATCGAGGATCGATACCCAGGATACAAGCTTCGTACTCAGACACATTATTGGTCACTTCAAGTGTTAGCCGGGCAACAAAAGGAATGTGGGATCTCTTTGGCGTAACCAAAGCAACACCAACTCCACTACCATTCACATTAACAACCCCATCAAACATCGGAATCCGTTCGGATTCAGGGTCAGGCCCCCTCCTCCGGGATTGGTTCCTCACAATCTTTCGATTTGAGAACCATGATGTCCTCATCAGGGAACTCAAACTTCATCGATTGATAATCCTCAATGGGTTGCTGGGCGAGGTAATCAGACAATACACTCCCCTTGATTGCTTTCTGAGAGGTATACTGAATATCGTATTCGGTAAAAATCATTTGCCAACGAGCAACCCGTCCGGTCAATGCTGGCTTCCCAATGTTGGCTTCTCAAATACATACTTGATCGGATCTATCTTGGAAATCCATAAAGTGGTATGAACCAGCATATACTGTCTTAGTCGGCGAGCAGCCTATGCCAAAGCACATCAAGTTTTCTCGAGCAGTGAATATTTTGTTTCACAGTCGGTAAACTTTTTGCTAAGGTAAATTGCATGCTCTTTTCGACCAGACTCGTCATGCTTCCCCAGTACGCACCCCATAGACCCCTCGAGGGCTGTCAAGTACAGAATTAACGGTCGTCCCACCACGGGAGGCGATAGAATCGGAGGCTCCTGCAAATATTCTTTTATTTTTTCAAATGCCGACTTGGCAATCGTCATTCCACCTGACCGTTTGATCTTTTCTCAACAGCTTGAATATAGGTTCACACGTGGCTGTTAGATGAGATACGAACCGTGAAATGCAGTTCAATCTATCTAAGAAACCACGAACCTCCTTTTCTGTTCTCGGTTCAGGCACTTCTTGTATTACTTTTTTATTTTTTCTTTTTTTATTTATTTTATTTTTTATTTTAGCAGGATCAACCTCGATTCCTCTTTCGCTCACAATAAGCCCCAACAACTTACCGGACCGCACTCCGAAAGTGCACTCATTTGAATTCAACCTCAGTTTGAATTGTCTCAACCTGTCAAACAACTTGGCCAGATCTACCAGATGCCCATCTTCTTTTTGGGACTTTGCTATCATGTCATCAACATAGCATTCGATTTCATGATGAATCATATCATGAAACAAAGTCGCCACAACTCTCTGATACACGACACCGGCGTTCTTGAGACCGAATGGCATCACCTCCACTCTTGACACTCGCCTCCAAGGTGGCCCCAACCTTTTCTTCCTTTCAGACCTCCTTGGTACACAGGCTAACAATCTCAATTCGTTCCTCATGCGGTCGAATCACCTTCTCCTCTTGTTTCAACAACTTGGCTAATTCATCCGGCAGTTCACAATCTTCTTCGCCTTCTTCTTCGGCATGATAGATTGGATTGTCGAAGTCATACAGGGTGTAACAGAATCGTTATCAATGAGATCTGGAGAATGATCGCATCTACATGAATTTTGATTCATGCATTGCTTTTGAGGTCGGGACGAGACGAATCAAAAGGAAGACAAAATGAAAATAACATTGCCATTTTTATTTATTTTAAACTGCAAAAATAAATGAAAAACAGGGAGCACCTCTTTTAATGTGAAAACATCCATTTATTAATGATGCAAAATATTGCAAAATGAAACACATGAGGTGGCCCTTACAATGGACCATTACATTTCGGGCAAAACGTATGGCTTTCATGCAAACAGAATTGAAAAACAGAAATATTACTCTTCATGATGAGTGACGGTGATGATCTTTTAGGCCTTCCAGTTCTCTGGCACGCACGACTTTATCCAACGATCGAGCTCGCAGTCACTGTCGATTTCTTCACCCACCGCACAGACGTGATCTGGGTCTAGCATCCCAGCACTGATGAATGTGAACGGTAGACGACGTCCTCTGTTCTGCCCAGACGAGTCTTGGCCTTCCTGATAACCGACCCCGAACCTATCTGCTTTCACTGTAATGTCTACCATTCTTCCCCAGCCTTGGGCTTCTCCGCTTCTCACCACCTCCATGGCCTGTTTGTAAGAAGAAATGGACGGTTTTTTCTCTTTCTCAGCAACAATGGCATTCTCCACCTTGACGGTTTCAACTGCCTGACATGGTGTTTCACATATTTCACCATCCATTGCCACATCCATCATTCTTTGCATCATTTCCCTCATCATTACACACCCTTTTGTAGCGACAGTCGCACAACAATTATCACACCTAGGGAAAACCCCACTCTTCATCAAATGTCTCTGGACCACAGACATTGGAGTTCCTAACTTATCCACATTCGTCTCCTCCATTTTTCTCTTGTCCTTTGACATCACGTTCACCCCCATAGGACCATGCATTGGCACGGGGTCAGCATCAACATTCGGCGTCGGTGCAAAATTGATGGCTTTAGAATCCACCAAATCTTAAACGGCATGCTTAAAAGCTCTACAACCCTCAATGTGACGTCCGGGTGCCCCAGAATGGAACTCGCACCTGACGTTCTCATTGTAATTTGCAGGCCTCCGACCTACCGGAGCCAACGTCCTCGGCTGAACTAACCCAAGATCCTTCAACCTCCTAAGCAGAAGGGTATAAGTCACGGGTGGCTCATCAAACTGACGATCCGTCGTCCCTCTTCTCCCCTGACACCCAGCTCTCTGTGCTCTCTGTTGAGGTGGCGGCTGTTGCTATTGTACAGACTGATTACCAGCCGGAATAGTCACTATAGCAGCATACGGGTGGTAACGATCTCTACCATGTTCCCTTCGGGCATACACAGCACTCGATTCAACCTCCTTCTTGTGCTGACCATTGCTAGAGAGCTTCTTTACTCCGAACGATGGAGCATTCCCCTGAGTTTTCTCCATTATCAGCCAATTTTCAATCCTCTCCACCCTCTCAGCAATTGCTTTCTGCCCCAAGGCGAGCCCTTGCACGACATTGAACAACTCCCTCATCATCTCTTTCAATTCGAGAATGTCGGCGTTGGGTGGATCCATCAGCTTGGATTTGTTGAGTCTGGCCAAATATCTGAGCGGAAGAGCTATGTGCACCGGTTAGATACTGACACCTACAAAACAGAAAACAGGTTAATATGACTCACACATGCAATGTCTATCAGTACGAGGAACATGCGGTCCTTCGATTCTGGCTTCATCGAGACGGATAATAATTTGACAATAACATTCTGACATCAGGATGTCCCTTAACCAGAATCTCAACAGAGAATATACCCTGAGTACGGATAGACATGAGTTAGATGCGGATGAATGCGAAATGGGAATGATGCAGATGCATGAATGCAAGTCACTGTGCCATCCTCCAAGTCATTTGAAGATCAACTGTACTGGATTCCTGTCTTTGAACTAGTCACAGTCATCTGAGGGCCCGAGTAACCACAAATCCCACTCAGGGAGTTCCGAAATAAACGGAACGGGAGGTTATATTACCATCATCACAAGAAATCCACTGAATGGATGACAACAAGATCCTCTGAACAGGTACCTTCAAATTCAACCCGGAGATCCGAAATAAACGGAACCCGCTGATAAGTACCACGGACAGCACTCCGGCGTCTCAGAAATAAGTACCCATAAGTCCATCTGAACCATAGTCACCATCAGTACCTGCACATGATTCAATCCCGCCCCACTCACGGGTGTCATCTAGGCCAGGGTAAGGTCAAGAGAAACGCAGGATAAACAATCCTTTCAAGAATATCATCATATGCACACCAGGTGTATGCAACGATAATACCCTATCAGAATCTGAACTGCTCGTGATATCATGTTCCACTAAGTGGCGCCATACCACCCGCTTCCCATGAATCACTCTATTCCTAGGTGTCCTAAAGTTCACTCATAGCCTGGGTATTGGGCCTTTTACCTCTTGTGATCCCCACCCAACAGAGAAACAGATACACAGCCAGCACAATGATAATATGAGGCATGCAAACATATATGCAAGTATATACAATTACAGCATAATAATCACAAATGCAGTAAATAAAGCAGTAAAAGCGACCAAAACTATCCTAAGGAGCGCTAGGATTGACTCGCTTAGAGAAGATGGACCAGCAAGAGGTCAACTTCTTTGGTTGTCCCCAGCAGAGTCGCCAGCTGTCGCATACGCGAAAAACAACCAGCGGGAAAAGACACAGAGCCGCCACCGTGCGTTATTTATCCCAAAGGAGGGAAAGGAAACGCTCGAAGTAAACCTGAAAAAGGGAAAGGAATGGTCTTACGACCAGAGATTGCTAGGATCGGGGGTCGGTTACACAAGGGGAAGGTATTAGCACCCCTCACGTCCGTCGTACTCGACGGGATCCACGCTCAAAAGAATAGAATAAGGTTGCTAATAAAAACTGCTCAAAGAACTGCACACACTGGAATAAAACACAGGTGAAAGAGACGGGGAAAGCGGACTCGGCAGGATGTCGCAACACACACTGGAATAAAACACAGGTGAAAGAGACGGGGAAAGCGGACTCGGCAGGATGTCGCATCCTGGGCCTACGTAGTTTGTCAGACACAAACATCAGAGTCGATATAGTTCCGGGAAACGGGAAACGTGCTCGCTAGGACATCGTATCCCATGCATACGTATCTTCTCTAACCAGAGTAAGAATTAGAGCACTCGTAGCTCGGCTAGCGCACGCTGAAACAAAACGCTAAAACGGGACGCTGAGACGTCAAAAGAAACACACAAAGGAAACGGACTGCCAATCAATGGGCTTACGTCTAACTCCAAACAAACAAGCACAAACAGGAAATCGAATGCCAATCAATGGTCTTACATCAGACTCCGAACAAAACAATAAACAAACGGGAAACCGAATGTCAATCGCTGGACTTACATCAGACTCCAAACAAACACAAACACACGAACAAGGAAACAGAAAGCCAATAGCTGGACTTACATCCGACTCCAGACAAACGCACACGAAAAGAAGAAGGGTCTCGATTGCAACTAGGGCAAGAGAAAAGGAAGATCTCGATCGCAACGAAGGCGAGAGAAAAGGATTAAATGTTAGTCGTCAGTCAAACTCGACAAGACATCGCATCTCGTGCCTACGTATCTCATCTGGACATGAGAATCAGAGTTGTCGTAGTTCGGCTAAGCTATTTCTATTTGTTTTGTGCTTTTTAGGTGAACGACGTCACTACGCAATCTACCAGATGCTCGACCTTGGGAGACTTACTCACCTGTAGTAGAAGGAGTTAACGTGTCCTTAAGAGGAGGTAAAGTTAGTTTGTGTTTTAGGAAAGCTCACGCAAGAAAGGAAGTCCTAGACGAAGGAACCGTGCTACCTTAATCGACATGCAAACCTATACGAAGTCTAGCAATCCTATGGGGATACAATCACACCACACAAAACATAACATGAAGTAAACACACCAACAAGGGGGCTCAATCATCAAGGATGAGGCTTTAGTCAAGGGGTCATATCAACCTCGACAAACAAGCCGGCACTGGAAGGGTATCTGAGTGCTCTTAACCACTGACATTGACCGACAGGGTGAGCAGATGAAAGGTAATGAGGATAAGACCTCATAGCTCTTAACCCGGGCCTGGGTGAGCTTCAATCAATGAAAACATGGGGATCCAGAATGAGGGACCCTACTCCACTTGACTGACTCTATACACAAGGATCTTGGGTTAGGTTCAAGAGCCTCAACACGTAGTACGAGCATAATGAACGACTCAACGATTAACAGGGGACTGACTGCTAGTCCCTTCTATCTGTTGATTGCCTCTTCACTTAGGAGGACTTAAGTAACATGCCTCGACAAGGAGGTCTTTAGCACAAAAGTAAACAAACACAGTCATTGCCTCTTGTAAGACCCCAATTTTTGCCCTAAGATCCCTCATGGCATCATATCATATTATTCATTGCCTCAAGGATCATTTGTGCACCTTTGCTTCCCTCCTAGTGGGTGGGTTATCATTGTGAGTGTGGTTCTTGATCACCAAGCATGTTTAGCATTCGTATGTCATTGCTTTTCATTTGTTTACTAACCAAAAGTACAAAAATACTGTCATCTAACCATGTTACTTGCAGATGAAGCAAACTAGGTCAAACAGTCAAATCATTCATTGAGCAATGGATGGTGGCCATTCTTGAAGAATTTGGGCACCATGATTATTCATAAGAGATTCATATGAGTTATGGTATCATTTGGTATCAAGATCTCAAGAGAAAGAGGCTTGAAAGTCATCAGAACATGGTTCAGTCAACCAAAACCCTAGCAAAGTCAACTGTGGTCAACTGTGCATTTAATCAGGGATTGGAAGGTGTGAGATGGTTGGAAAGGTCTCATTCATGTCCATACAAGCCTCATATAACATGTCAAGCATCAACAATAAGGAATTGGAGGTCAGACAAAAAGTTTCCCAAAATAGTAATGACCTGTAATTTTCACCTGCCAAAAATGGAAAGTCCTTCTCTTCAAATTTACATGTCCAAGAAAGCTTCAAATCAAATTTTGTCCAACATGAAAGTTGAAGATCTTGCTCTTGCCTTTCCAAAACGTCCAAGAACACTCATTTCTCATTTGTGGTTGACAAGTTATGATCAAATCATTTTCAAGGATTTTGGAATTTCAAGGAGGCATAACTTTCAAACCATTTGGCCAATTTGGGTGATTGTTTTTTGAGCAAATCCCATTTGACATGTACTATCATAATCCATCATTACATTTCATCAAAAAGCATCACATAAAAAGGTAATTTTTCAAGTGAACCAATTAAATTTTGGTGGGAAAAATAGTGAATTTGAAAAATACACATGATTTTCATGCCAAACCATTTCCAACACATTCTAAATAGAAAATTGGACTTGCTTCAAAGGCATTTTTACTGTTACATTGGTTCTATTTGGAAAAGGGCATTTTGGCCAAATTGCATAACATGAGCATCTCACTAATCCATTTCCAATTTGCTTAATCATGTTTAACAGTTGGATTAGCAGGTACTATAAGAGCCTAATCATAACAGAAATTCGAGATCCACAATCATTTTCTCAGATCCAAAGCAAAAATTCTCCAAATTCTCTCAATTTTTCTCACACTTTTTTTCACTTGTTCATCAAGAATTCATCATTCTTTTTGCTTTCTCTCGTGTTGATCCTCACTTGCAGGTGCTATTGAACAACTGTTGAAGGAGAATTATGGAAGAAACCGGCTGAATCGCAACTATTGGCATCTTGAGCATCCATGGAATTTTGACATTTCTTCATCATCAAGCTGTGTTGAGCTAAAATTCCACTTGCATTCATCTTCTACAACACCATAGGCCGTCTGTTTTGGTCTAATGTCTATGATCATGTATGCTTTTGCCTATGTTTTGCCATTTCATTCATGAAATCTTGATGCTTGCTCCAAAATGCTTGAAATTTTATATGCATGATCTAGACTCATTGATGAACATTTTGGTATATGGTTTGCTATTTTTGAGTTTCTGGATTGGGAGATATGATGTGATCTTCATGACTGTGACAATGTATGTCACACTAGGTTTTGTCCAACTTCTTGAATTTTGTTTCCATACTTGTGCTATGCCAATTGCTATGAATTTTTGCAGGTGATTACTTATGTATGTCTAGTGTGAGCATGATTTTTTGTAGATTTTTTAGATTCATTTCCTATTTGATTGGATTTTTCTTTGCTGTTTAGTCATTTGTGAACTTTTGTGGAGTGTTCAACTTACTTGACTTGTGAAATTCTCATGCCTTATCATATGAAGCTGAAACTTTGTGGATTGGTTCTTAACATGTTTAACTTCATTTTGGCTTTGGTGTGGTTCATTTATCTTGTTCCAATCCTGTTTTGCATTCATTTGAAGTTGATACATGATTTGTGGCCTTGTTTGAGTTTGTTCTTTCACGCCATGACTTCATGAATTTAATTTCCATACTTCCTATGGTCCAAATAGCATGAAATTTGGTATGTTTCTCATTGAATGTGTTCTGTTTAAGCTTGAATTTTCGGGGAATTTATTGAGCTATTTTGGTATTGGTTTGATTGTGATCATTCTGTTTGCTCCAATGTGATTCCAAAATACATAGTTCAACATGTTTAGCTTATGAAATGGATTTGGTGCATAATTTTGATGTGAGACCAATTGGATTCTACTCTTGTTTGATAAATCTTGATTTTGATCAATTTTAACTTGCTGTTTTGAATTTTTCACCTCCTTTTGACTCTAGGCTTGTCCTAGTGGTTTTACTTCTCATGTTTGAGTTTGACTTTTCAGGTTAAGAAGCAAATGCTTTGAAGAGATTAATTCAAGTTGATTTAATTTGGTTGATTGTGATGAACTAACTTGGTTTGTTTTGTAGGATGCTAACTCATTTTCTTTGAGTTTATGCTTTGCACATGTGATTGATTGTGTTGACTGTTGGTTCATATCTTGTCTGTTTTGACTTTGTGATTGGTATACTGATTATATTTGATTGATTTCAGGTACCATAGTCGCTTTAGTTCCTTTGAGAACTTGTTATTGCTTTGCTTTGCTTAAGCATTGAGGTAGACTCTCTTGTCTCCATGTAGTCTGGAAGACCTGGCTTGTTACTTAGCCAGGCAACTGTCTGAAGTCCTCTTTAAGAGGCAATGTTTGTGATTGTTTAACTTTGTCCCCAAGCAGGAAAAGACCTCATATGAGGCAATTGGTAGACAAAAGAGATATGTAGCCTATCTCCTACTATTCTGTGAGTCACTCACCTTGCTCACACCACATGTGTTGATGCATAGTGAGTAAAAGCCCAAGATCTATCGAGTCTAACTTGTGGAGAGAGTTCCATCTTTCTGAACTCCCACACCTTCTGATATTCAATGCTCTCCCTGACCAGGGATAAGAGTGATGAGGCACACCCCTCATATCCTTTCATCCGCTTCACCTTAGCTCTCAATGTCAAGGTTAAGAGCACCATTTACCCTATTCCAGCTGACTTTTAAGTCTAACCCTTTGATTGAGCCTAATTGTTTGGTTATAGTGAGTGCTAAATGACTTTGTTTGATTGATTGCTTGTTGCATTTGTACATGTTTGCTTGCTTGCCTTTGTGCACTTATCATCATTGATTGTTCATTATTGCATGACCATCATTTCATATCTTTGTGATCCATGTTTGGTTTACCCATTGAGGACAACTGTAAGTCCATTCATTGGCCATTGTTCCTATGATTTGGAAGGGATAGAGTGTAAGACCATCTCACTTGGCTACTCATGTCCATTGCTTAAATGCTTGTTTGTTTGTTGTATGTGAGGATGCAAGTGTAAGACCATGTTGTTGGCGTTTGTTATTCCTATGATCATCTGTTGGAGGTTGGAGTAAGCCCAGATAGATTGGCATCTGACATCCACTTTCTTGTTTGTGATTGCTTTGTGAGGATGCATTTGCAAGACCATGTTGTTGGCATTTGTACTCCTATGATCATCCCTTGGAGGTTGGTATAAGTCCAGACAGATTGGCATCTGACATCCAAGTTTTGTTTTGTTTTAGGAGATTGGTGTAAATCCATTTATTGGTATCCGATATCCGCTTTTGTTTGTGAGATTGGAGTAAGACCATTTATTGGCTTCCGGTATCATTGTTTTGTTTTAGGAGATTGGTGTAAATCCATTTATTGGTATCCGATATCCGCTTTTGTTTGTGAGATTGGTATAAGTCCATTGATGGCATCCGGTATCACCTTGCTTTTATTTGCTTGCTTCGTTGCCTATTCCTAAGGACACACTTGAATCATCTTCTATATGATCTCAAGAGGTGAACCTTTCTAAGAAGTTTTACATTCCATCATCCATACCCTCTTCGTCCTAAACCTTTTCACACTTTGCTTTCAAAAACATTGACTTGTTGTGCAAACAATCTCATGTCTTTTCAAATTAGAAACCTGGACCATAAGTCCTTGACTTTTCAAACTTCGCTTTTCATAACACTTCTTTAAATCAATCTTAATCATACCTTGACCATATTTTGTGAATAATCATAATCAATTAACTTCACCCATTCAATTGTTTTGGATTTGTCCACTGTTAAAATGTTTTCATGCATTAGCCTTAGGTTTTAATTACCATAGTGGTTGATGTAAATCTTACCTTATCCTTAGTGAGTTGATTGTAAGTCTTCCATACTTATTATAGGGTTAACCCCTCACTAGTATGTTGAAGCCGTCCTCGCATGGTGGATTGTTGATTCGGGTTGAGTTTTCTCCCATTGGTAATGAAAAGCCTTAATGCTTGTGTTTTAAAATAAACTCACTGATTTTGGGAAATCTTTTAGCCGAACTACGGCGTTTTGATCCTTACCTTTGATGGAAGGTACGTAGGCAACGGGTTCATCCGTTCGAACACAAAAATAATAAATTTGTACATTCTTTTCTCATCATCCCATTCATGTTTGCACAATATGTCATAAACAAATAAACATTTTCATTCAACAAGTGTGAAAAGGGCTCCCTAGGACGTGATGGGTGCCTAACACCTTCCCATTGTGTAATTTACCCCTTACCCAGACTCTCTGATCTTTTTATTGGTTTTCTACGTGTAAAACTTCTTAGGTTTTTGTTCGCTTTTTAACCAGTCCTTAGGATAAATAAAAGTGCGGTGGCGACTCGATTCATTGTATACTTTGCTTATGGTTTAATCAATAAATCATATAGCGACGAATACACCGCTACAGAAAAGTGGCGACTCTGCTGGGGAATAACATTAGACCTTCCCTGGTGGTATTGCCTACTTTTCACCCTTGTTGTATGATATTTGTTTATGTGTTATTTGACATATTTTTGTACAATTTGGGATAACTGTATTGATTGTAATGTTTGAATTGCTTGATATACAATTGTTGTTTGCTTTGGTGATCTCTGTGAGATGAGTTCTATACCCGAACTCGAGTGCACTCTAGGATAGGAGAATGGCGTAGTCTTGTTGACTGGTGTGGAGTATTCCTTAGCCAGTTGACTTGCGAGTCCATTCACTTGGTGGAGGTCATGTTGGATTAATAATGTCACACAAGTTATTTGTGGATAGGCATTATTCTTTCAATCATGTGCCTTAGAAGCCAAGGACCTTAGTTTACCAAGCCCATCTTGGCCTATTTTTTAGGACGTAGTGCGGAGGTCGTTCAGATGTAAGTTCTAATGCGATTGTTACGCGATACTACACTCATAAGAGTCTCTCTTGAGAATATTTTTGGAATACGAGTATTCGTTCCTCCGATAATATCCGAGAGATGGGACGATGATTATGGGAACCTCTGGTAGAACATGTCTGGCAGGTTTAAACCCTAGTACACTCCCTTTGGGTGGTTCTTAACCAGGACTCCATGCTCGTGACTCTCAGCAAACCCGTGATTCGTGGTTGAGTCGTTCAAACATCGTTAATATCAATGGAACTTGGGCGTTGATAAGGTGCAAACCATAATCCGCCAAAATGGATGATTGATATTAAGGATGATTGAGCCGGTTCGTGTACCGTTAATATCAATGGAACTTGGGTGTTGATAAGGTGAAAACCTAAATCCACCAAAATGGATGATTGATATTAGGGATACAATGAGCTTTCCCACGACCTTTGTTTGGTGTGCTTTGCTTGATCCTTGAGTGTGATTGTTGCATTCATACATTCATGCATTCATCTGCACCTCATGTCACCAGAAAAAAAGAAAATTTTCAAGGAACTTAAAGGGTTTATTTGCAAAATTTTCAGACATGGAAAGACCAAAAAGGCATACAAAGAAGTACAGCTTTAGACAGCCCGATGTGAAGGAGTTAAGGAATCTGACATCTTATGTATTAGATCCCTTGGGTTTCAAAGCTCGCTATGGGAAGCTTCTGCCTCTGTTGACTACTCAGGTTGATGAGGGATTGATGAGTACTCTGGCTCAATTCTACGATCCTCTGTATCACTGCTTCTCCTTCCCGGACTTCCAGTTGCTGCCTACTTTGGAGGAGTATTCTCACCTTATTGGGATCCCGATTCTGGATCAGGTGCCGTTCAGTGGCTTAGAGAGTATTCCGACCGCTCGAGAGATTGCAGACTTGTTGCACATAGATGAAGCTTTGATTAAAGCTAATCTGACTACCAAAGGCGGAATTCAGGGTTTTCCTTCCGAGTTCCTCATAGCTCAAGCTACCATCTATGGGAAGGCCATGAGTGAGGATGCCTTTGAGGCTTTATTTGTGCTGCTCATCTATGGATTGGTCTTATTCCCCAACTTCGACAAATTCGTGGACATGAACGCCATTAGGATCTTCTCGGTTCTTAATCCCGTTCTGACTTTGTTGGGTGATGCCTATGTCTCTTTGCATCTGAGGAATGCAAAGGGTGGAGGAGTTATAGTCTGCTGTCTGCCTCTGCTGTACAAGTGGTTTATTTCGCACTTGCTGCAGACTCTTGCCTTCAAGGAGAACAAGGGATGTCTACGGTGGTCTCAGAGACTCATGTCTCTCACTAATGATGATATCTCTTGGTATGATCGCGTGTATGATACCGTCCAGATCATTGACTATTGTGGTGAATTCCCTAATGTGCCTCTTCTTGGTACATGTGGTGGAATCAGCTACAACCCTATTCTAGCACGTCGTCAGCTTGGGTTCCCCCTAAAGGATAAACCTCATAACATTCTGTTAGAAGGTGTGTTCTTTCAGGAGGGTAAAGATCCCCAAGGCCTGAAAGCCAGATTTGTCCGCGCTTGGCGCAAGATCTGCAAGAAGAGCAGGAATGAATTGGGTCCGAAGAACTGCATTGCTTTGGAGCCTTATACATCTTGGGTTAGACAGAGAGCCGTTGTGTACTTGATGCCATATGATCATCCGAGACCTACACCGTTGGATGTGGCTGGGCCTTCAACCCTTCCTACCCAACGTGTAGAGGAGTTGAGAGAAGAAGACCTTTCACGTGCTTGGATCCGTGAAAGAGAAGAGTTGCTGCAACAACTTAAGGAGAAGGACGCTCTAATTGAGTTTCTCGAGCATCGGGTGATCGACGATCCCAATGACACGTGGACTTCTTTGCTTCCTCAGTCTTCCATGTTTTGGAAGAGGAAGTATGATCGGCTTGCAAAGGAGAAAGCAGATATGGAGGCTGCCTATGAGAGAGAGATCAAGAAGCTGTGTACTTCTCGTCTTCCGGCATTCCGAGCTTCTAGGGATTCATAGGATGTTGTTTTCCATTTCTCTTTGTAATATGATCAAAAATGCTGTACTTCTTTGTCTCGATTATATTGAATGAGATATTTTCCATAATGATAATAAATGCTTAAAAATTTCAAAATTGCGAATAATACCCTAAGGGTTCCTTGAAAATAAAATAAAGCATCTGCACAAGCACTTCATGCATCATTTTGCATAAGCAGGTACCTTGTTTCTGGTCTTCTTGTTCTGACTCTGTGTTCTTCATTTATTTTGAAGACAAGCTGACTCACTGGTACTATACTCGAGCCAATTATGCAAGAGTTATGGATCAGCTAGAACAAGAGAACTGAGAACTGAAAGAAGAGGTTGCCAGACTTGGCGCTTTGATGGAGCAACTCCTTGCTGCTCAGAATCAACCTGCTCAACCGCCCGCAACTCCTGTCCAGAGGACGGTTATATCTGAGATTGTGGTTCCGACTGTGCCAGCCGCCAGTGCTCATTTCGCGTCTCATGCAATGCCAGCCGGGTTCCCTTGGGGTATGCCTCCGGGTTTCATGCCGGATATTCCTGCTCCAACTTTTGCTCACATGCCGGCATCTAGCCCGGTCCCTGTTGCTGCTCCTCCTGTCGTGCATACCATGCCAAGGGTAGACGACACCGTCTATTATTCCGAGCCGTTTGAGGGCCCGGATGTTAATGAGAAGATGGACGCCATGAATGACCAATTCCTTGAGCTGAGGAAGGAATTGAAGACCCTCAGAGGTAAAGATTTGTTCGGCAAGTCTGCTTCTGAGTTGTGCCTTGTCCCAGGTGTTAAGATACCGATTAAATTCAAAGTGACTGACTTTGTAAAATACAAAGGGAACACCTGTCCACTCGCTCACCTGGTCATGTACGCCAGGAAGATGTCAACCCAAACGGATAATGATCAGCTTCTGATCCATTATTTTCAGGACAGCCTGTCCGGTGCTGCGCTCAGATGGTACATGAGTTTGGACAACGCTAATATCCGATCCTTCAACGATCTTGGCGAAGCCTTCGTCAAGCAGTATAAGTATAACGTCGATATGGCTCCTGACCGTGATCAGCTCAGGGTCATGTCCCAGAAGGAAAAGGAAACATTCAAGGAGTACGCCCAGAGGTGGCGAGAGCTGGCTGCTCAAATTACTCCACCGCTGGAGGAGAAAGAGATGACTAAGATCTTCTTAAAGACTCTTAGCTCATTTTATTACGAGCGAATGGTTGCAAGCGCTCCCTCTGATTTCACCGAGATGGTGAACATGGGGATGCGACTTGAGAAAGGTGTCCGTGAAGGACGGTTAGCAAAAGATGAGAGCTCTTCTTCTAAACGGTATGGGGCGTTTAAGAAGAAGGATGGGGAGGCACATGCTGTGCAATCCCATGCCAAGCCCAGAAGACCCTCTGTTCAGAGGAAGCCTGCACGGCGCAACAGCAATCAGCACCAGGTGGCTCATATAGCACCTGTATTCAGAGACAGTGCTCAATACCAGCAACCTCAACATCAGCATCAGCAACAACAGCCTCAGTATCAGCAACAGTAGCGTCCACAGCAACAGGCTTATCAGGCTCGTGGAAGTACAACCAACCAAGCTAATTTGAATTATGATAGGAAGAAGGTCAGCTTTGATCTTATTCCTATGACATATGCAGAGCTTTATCCTTCCTTGTTGGAAAGGAAGTTGGTTTCTCCCAGGGATCCGCCTGCCGTGCCTGCAAATCCCCAATGGTGGTATAAACCAGACCAACACTGTGTTTATCATTCCGGTGCTCCAGGTCACAACATTGAGAATTGTTATCCACTCAAGACTAAGGTTCAAGACCTTATGAGATGTGGAATTTTGAGCTTTGAAGATTCGAGCCCGAATGTCACCAAGAACCCATTGCTTGCGCATGGGAAATCTGTCAATATGGTCCAGGGGTGCCCTGGGAAGTATAAGGTCAAATATGTAAGCCATATTAGACAGTCGTTGGTCGAATTACATCGGTTGCTGTGTCAGTACAGCCACATGGAGCATGACCACGACAAGTGCCGCATCTGCTTGGTCAACCGTCTGGGTTGCAATCAGGTACGCAGAGAACTTCAAGAATTGCTGGATGAGGGTACCATTGAGATTTTGCAGAATCGCAATGTTGATGAGGATGAGCCAGAGGTGAACGTTATATCTCCTATGTTCAAAATACCTGAGCCTGTTGTTATTCGTTATGATAGCAGCAAGCCGAAGGTCTCTCCTTCGTTGGTCATTAAGCCTGCAGGCCATGTGCCTTATGTTTCAGATAAAGCTGTGCCATTCAGATATAACCCTGTTGCTGTGCAGGATGGGGTAGAAGTGCCTTTGCCTTCAACGTCTGTAACCAATATCGCTGATGTGAGCGGGTTGACCCGTAGTGGTCGTGTGTTTTCCGCACCTCTCAAGGCTCCTGTTGCTTCTGATACTGCTGAGCATCCGGTTGGGACGGCTGTTAATATTCAGAATCCGGCACTTGCTGTTGCCAGACAACCCTCCTCCTCTGTACAAAAGGCTCCTACTTCTTCGGTTGGCCCGAGTGGCATTATGAATGAAGAATCTGATGAGATGCTGAAGCTCATCAAGAAGAGTGATTACAATGTTGTAGACCAGCT
Source organism: Lathyrus oleraceus (assembly GCF_024323335.1). Classification (NCBI taxonomy): domain Eukaryota; kingdom Viridiplantae; phylum Streptophyta; class Magnoliopsida; order Fabales; family Fabaceae; genus Lathyrus; species Lathyrus oleraceus. Next base: position 461,785,941 of record NC_066585.1, read on the forward strand.
TCTACAAACGCCATCCAAGATCTCCGTTTTATCTCTGCTGTTGAATTCAGAACCCCACAGGGAGGCTCTGCAGAAAGTCTTGGATCTGGCGTATGTTGATCACGACGTCACGATCGAGCAGTTTGATAGTATTGTTACAAACATTACTGCTTGCAACACGTTGAGTTTTTGTGACGCTGATCTCCCTAAGGAGGGAAGAGACCACAACATGGCTTTACACATCTCCCTGAATTGCAAATCTGATGCCATGTCCAACGTGCTGGTGGACACTGGATCATCTCTGAATGTATTGCCAAAAACCACACTCTCCAAGTTGTCATATCAAGGGCCTCCCATGAGGCAGAGTGGGGTTGTTGTGAAAGCTTTCGATGGGTCGCGCAAGACCGTGATTGGGGAAGTTGATCTCCCAATCAAAATTGGACCAAGTGATTTCCAGGTTACCTTCCAGGTAATGGATATCCACCCATCTTACAGCTGTCTCTTAGGCAGACCATGGATTCACGAGGCTGGCGCCGTGACATCCACCCTACACCAGAAGCTGAAATTTATTAAGAACAAGAAACTGGTTGTGGTAGGGGGAGAAAAGGCTCTCCTGGTTAGCCACTTGTCTTCTTTCTCGTACATTGACGCTGAGGATGAAGTTGGAACGCCGTTCCAAGCTTTATCTATTGATGAATCGATCGAGAAGAAGTCTCCTTCATTTGCTTCCTACCGAGATGCGAAACTGGCCATTGAATGTGGTGCAGTTGCTGGTTTAGGGAAGGTGATTGAGCTTGAAGACAATAGATCCCGGGCTGGCATTGGCTATTCGAATGGGGCATATAATGAGCAAGGTTTGTTCACGAGTGGAGGATTCATCCATGACGATCAACCTGAGGAAGAGGCTGCTGCTATCTTGGAAGAGGATGCAGAGGACTTGAACAGTTTCGTCATTCCTGGTGGTGTCTGCCACAATTGGGTCGCTGTAGATGTTCCTACAGTCATCCATAAATCAGAGTAATTGTTCACTTTGTTTAAAACCCTTCTCCCATGCCAAAAGGAGAAGTGATGACATTGTTGGCAGCATTTAATACAATGATATTTTCATTCAATTAATGCATTATTAAACATTTGTTTTCCGGTTGTTTTCACTTTTTTCTTTTCGCATGAAATCAGTGATCATAAAAAACCCAAAAAAACAAGAATAAGAGCAAACATTTTTCATCTGCATAATGATTTGCTTGTTTAAATTCTAAAGTTTTTCATTAACCAAAATCATTATGCAGGTTGATTCTAAAACCCATTGAACATAATGATCCAACGCCATCTCCCAATTTTGAATTCCCTGTATTCGAGGCAGAGGAAGATGACGTTGAAGAAATTCCTGATGAGATTACCCGTCTCCTTGAGCACGACAAGAAGATCATTCAGCCGCACCTTGAAGATCTGGAAACAGTCAACTTGGGGTCTGAAGATTGTGTTCGTATGGTGAAGATTGGGGCACTTCTTGAAGAGTCTGTCAAGAAGAGATTGATTGAGTTGCTACGAGAATATTCCGATATCTTCGCTTGGTCATATGAAGACATGCCGGGTCTAGATACAGATATTGTGCAACATTTCCTGCCTTTGAAGCCTGAGTGCGTGCCTGTGAAGCAGAAGCTCAGAAGAACTCATCCAGATATGGCAGTGAAGATCAAAGAGGAAGTTCAGAAGCAAATTGATGCGGGGTTTCTGGTGACTTCTACATATCCTCAATGGGTGGCCAATATTGTGCCTGTTCCTAAGAAGGACGGAAAAGTCCGTACGTGCGTTGATTACAGAGATTTGAACAAAGCTAGTCCGAAAGATGATTTTCCTCTACCACACATTGATATGTTGGTAGACAATACAACTAAATTCAAAGTCTTTTCCTTTATGGACGGATTTTCCGGATATAATCAAATCAAAATGGCACCCGAAGATATGGAGAAGACAACATTCATCACACCTTGGGGAACATTCTGTTATCGAGTGATGCCCTTCGGTTTGAAGAACGCCGGAGCCACGTATCAACGAGCTATGACTACCTTGTTTCATGATATGATGCACAAGGAGATAGAGGTCTATGTTGATGATATGATTGCTAAGTCCCGAACGGAAGTTGAACATGTTGAGCATTTGTTGAAGCTTTTTCAGCGTCTGAGGAAGTTTAGACTTCGTCTGAATCCGAACAAATGTACATTTGGAGTCCGTTCCGGTAAGTTGTTGGGTTTTATGGTAAGTGAGAGGGGTATTGAAGTTGATCCTGCCAAGGTCAAAGCAATACAAGAGATGCCTGCACCCAAAACTGAAAAGCAAGTCCGAGGTTTTCTTGGCCGCTTGAACTACATTTCCAGATTTATATCCCACATGACTGCCACATGTGCGCCGATATTCAAGCTCCTCCGGAAAGATCAGTCTCATGATTGGACCGAGGATTGCCAGAAAGCTTTCGACAGTATCAAAGAGTATCTGTCTGAGCCTCTGATCTTGTCTCCGCCTGTGGAAGGAAGACCTCTGATCATGTATTTGACTGTGCTTGAAGACTCGATGGGTTGTGTCCTCGGTCAGCAAGATGAATCAGGGAAGAAAGAATCTGCTATATACTACCTCAGTAAGAAGTTTACTGATTGTGAGTCTCGGTACTCTATGCTTGAGAAGACGTGCTGTGCTTTGGCTTGGGCTGCTAAGCGTTTGCGCCAGTACATGATAAATCATACAACTTGGTTGATATCCCGAATGGATCCAATCAAGTATATTTTTGAGAAGCCTGCTTTAACCGGGAGGATTGCCCGTTGGCAGATGTTGTTGTCTGAGTATGATATTGAGTATCGAGCTCAGAAAGCTATCAAAGGTAGTATCTTGGCTGACCATTTAGCGCACCAGCCGATTGAAGATCACCAGTCAGTTCAGTACGACTTCCCTGATGAGGAAATTCTGTATTTAAAAATGAAAGATTGTGATGAGCCTACACTTGATGAAGGTCCGGAACCTGGTTCCAGATGGACGATGGTGTTTGATGGCGCTGTAAATCAGTACGGAAATGGAATTGGGGCAGTGATTGTTACTCCTCATGGCACACATATTCCGCTTACAGCAAGGCTAACTTTCAAATGCACGAATAATATGGCTGAGTATGAGGCCTGTATTATGGGACTTGAAGAGTGCATTGACTTGAGAATCAAGCATCTTGATGTATATGGTGATTCGGCCCTGGTTGTCAATCATATCAAGGGTGAATGGGAGACGAATCAGCCAAGTCTCATTCCGTACAGAGATTATGCAAGAAGGATTTCAACTTTCTTTACAGAAGTTGACTTTCATCATATCCCTCGAGAGGATAATCGGATGGCAGATGCTCTTGCTACGCTTGCTTCCATGATTGTTGTCAAGTATTGGAATGAAGTTCCTAATATTACCGTGATGCGCTTGGATAGACCAGCTCACGTATTTGCGGTCGAAGAAGTCGATGATGACAAGCCTTGGTATTTTGATATCAAGGATTTCCTCCAGCACCAGGTCTACCCGCCTGGGGCATCTGTGAAAGATAGGAAAACTTTGAGAAGATTGTCAGGCAGTTTCTACCTCAGTGGTGAAGTGTTGTACAAGAGAAATTTTGACATGGTTTTGCTCAGATGCGTGGATAGACACGAAGCAAACCTGTTGATGACTGAGGTCCATGAGGGTTCATTTGGTACTCATTCCAATGGACATGCCATGGCTAGAAAGATGTTGAGAGCAGGCTACTATTGGCTGACAATGGAGTCTGACTGCTGCAAATATGTGAAGAAATGCCACAAGTGTCAGGTTTACGCGGATAAGATTCATATTCCTCCGACACTTCTGAATGTGATTTCATCACCATGGCCTTTCTCTATGTGGGGAATTGACATGATCGGCATGATTGAACCGAAAGCGTCCAATGGGCACAGGTTTATTCTCGTAGCAATTGACTACTTCACCAAATGGGTTGAAGTCGCTTCGTATGCGAACGTGACCAGACAGGTGGTTGTGAAGTTTATCAAGAACCAGCTGATTTGCCGTTATGGTGTGCCAGATAAGATCATTACTGATAATGGATCTAATCTGAATAACAAGATGATGGATGAGTTGTGCGCTAAATTCAAGATTACACACCATAATTCCTCTCCCTACAGACCCAAGATGAATGGGGCTGTTGAAGCTGCTAATAAGAATATCAAGAAGATCATCCAGAAGATGACAGTTACGTACAAAGATTGGCATGAGATGTTGCCATTTGCTTTGCATGGATATCGTACATCTGTACGCACTTCAACAGGGGCAACCCCTTTTTCTCTTGTTTACGGCATGGAAGCTGTTCTCCCAGTAGAGGTGGAGATCCCATCAATGAGAGTCTTGATGGAAGCCAAGTTGACTGATGCTGAATGGATTCAAAGTCGTTATGACCTGTTGAATTTGATTGAAGAGAAGCGATTAACTGCCATGTGCCATGGTCAGTTATATCAGCAGATAATGAAGAAAGCATTTGATAAGAAGGTCAAGCCTCGTGTGTTTCGAGAAGGTGACCTTGTGCTCAAGAAAGTCTTGTCTTTCGTGCCCGATTCCAGGGGCAAGTGGACTCCGAACTATGAAGGTCCATATATTGTCAAGAGAGCCTTTTCAGGCGGCGCTTTGATGCTTACAACAATGGATGGGGAGGAGTTCACTCGTCCTGTGAATTCAGATGCAGTCAAGAAATACTTTGCCTAAAAAAAAGTATATGCAAATGGAAAAAACAGAATAGCTCGCTAAGTTGAAAACCCGAAAGGGCGGCTTAGGCAAAAATGAGCGTCTCGGTGGAGAACCCGCAAGGGTAATCCAGGCAAAAATTAGAGACTTGAGAAAAAAAGTATATTTGCATCCCGCTAGATTGAGTACCTCACCCTGGGGCAATCTAGGCAAAAATTAGGGATTTGGCAAGTAACTGCATCCTGACAAGACTTTCTGTTCCGCAGCCGTCTTTTCGTCAGAAGATTCTCAATTCATCGTCGACTGAAGCTTCGCATACATCGAGATTCAAATTGGTAGAGAAAGGATCATTATGTTCAATGTAGCCCTCTTCCAATATATATCACTGATTTCAAATTTGTACAGATCTATGGAGTCTTGCCATTTGCAGACTACCATTCCATCAAATAAATTTGAGCTTTATCCAATTATTTGCATTCCCATTTGTTTCAGTTCAACAAATGTTTTGCATGTTTTAATTCATAAAATGTCATTGTTTTAAACAAAAAAAATTTTCAAAAAAATTTGTTGTTTTAAACAAAGAGAATATTCACAATGTTGAAAGGATACCTAAGAATGTCTCAGTGCTCTCCCGAGGGTGGTATGATTCACAACAGGCAAGACACTGGTTCATATTCCTGGCATTTGGTTGTATCCTCTTTCTCCCGCTTTGCTATTGGGGTTGTTCCATAAGTAGAGTTGTTGTTGGGGTTGTTCCCTAAGCAGAGTTGTTGTTGGGGTTGTTCCCTAAGCAGAGATGTTGTTGAAGACTCAGTTGCTTCTCCAGCCGTAATCTCCCTAGCATGGGTGTTCTCCTTGTGGTAGATTCAGTGGTTGGTGGATTGATATCCCAGTACTTTACCGCTTTCCCCAGCATTGTCGCAAGCAGAGCTGTTGGTGGGGTTGTTCCCCGGTATAGTCGCGAGCAGAGATGTTGTCGAAGACTTCACGTTCTTCTCCAGCAGTAGTCTCTCCCCAATGCAGTCGCCAGCGGAGTTGTTGTGTCTCTCCTCAGCATGGCTGCTTTCCATTTTTTCCAGCTTAGTCTGCAGAATGGTTGTTGTGGCAGTTTCTGCCTGTTGAAAGCTCTCTCAATCCCCAGTAGGGTAGGTTGGTGGCTCTAGCATCCCAAAGATTGGAGTGATTTCCTGATTACTTTTGATCCTCAGTAGAGTGGCTTATTGCAGAATCTACTTGTGTGATCCGTCGAGTATACGTTCTCCCCAAGTAGAGTGGTTGGTTGCAGAATCTACTTGTGTGGTGCTTTCTCCTTCATTGGCTTGTTCTCAGAAAGGATAGCTGACAGTTCTCCCCCAGTAGAATTGCTTGTGCAGTTAGATTCTACTCGGATGATTCTCCTGCAGTGGGTTGTTCCCCGGATTTATTTGGAGTTTGTTTTTGCAGCGGTTCTTGGTTGTGCCATGAACTTTTGTTTCTCAGTTGACGCTGGGATCCCCTGCAGGTATCCTCAGGATTCTCCTGATCCCCTACAGTACCAGCAGATCTTTGCTTTACAGCATGTGGATCTCTAGCAGATTGGCTTTCCAGTTGGTTTTTCCCCTGGAAGTATAGTACCGGGCGTTTGATTCCTGGGCCTGGTTGTGTTAGAATTGTCTGTTTTTGTCAGCATTCATCAAACATAAATCACGCATATTCATAAACATTCGGATATTCATGTTGCATTCTTTTGCCATATATCTTTCGTTTGTTGTCCCCTGCTTTGGGTAATATAGATCTCTCCTATAGATCTTCCCAAGCAGATGTCGGGTGGTTAATCTCTCCATATAGAGTCAGCCCATAAGCAGAAAGTGTCTGTTTTTCCTTCTGCAGTTCCCCACTGAGATATATCCTCGTGGATGACGGTTTCTTCCGTTTCCTCCCAACACATATATTGGGATGGATTTTCCTATTGAGTTATATCCTCATAGGACGTGTTTTGATTCAGTATGTCTTTTCGGATCAATCCCGAATCGGCGTTGTGTCAGCTGTTTCTTGTGCTTCCCTGTGGAAGAAATGAATGGTTTGCCCAGTAACCGGCATCAATTCATTTATCCCCAGTGGAGTTTTGTGGGCCTCTACCCAGTAACCGGTAGTTGTAAGTCCTATGTTCTTGCTTCTTGGCGGAATTTGTGGTTATATACCTTCTATTCCTCGAGCAAGAGTTGTTGGTCTTCTACCCAATATTCGGTAGATGTAAACCCTAATTTGTGTTTGTTCCCACCAGAGTATGGCTACTACCCCGTATTCGGTAGTTGTAAGTCCTATCTTTTTCCCTAGCAGAGGTAACCTTTGCGGTTCGTTCTGGTTGATGGTGGATTCTCTGTTGTTGTGGTTTTTATCCCCACACAGAGTTTGCGTTTCCCTGTGGAATAAGTTGAATAAGTGCTCAGTATTTGGCCTTCATTCACCCTATCCCCAGTGGAGTTTGTGGTCTTCTACCCCGTATTCGGTAGTTATAAATCCCAGGTTGTTTTGTTCTCCCCGGCGGAGTTTGTGCCTTATGGTACGGATGGATAATTGCCGGATGCTAGCAATTTATCCCCAGCAAGTTGTCTTCTGGATCATTGCCGTATGCTCGCAATGTTATCCCTTTTGAAGTTGCCAGTGGGTCTTTTCACCGTTTGCTAGTGATTTGTTCCCCGGATCATTGATTGATTATCAATGTATCCCCAGCCAGTCCCTGCGGATAATTGCCGGATGCTTGCAAATCATTCCCAGCGGATCGCCTTTCATTTACCCGTTTGCTCGGTAATGATTGTTGCTCCCTTTGATTGGTCATCATTATATACCTGGTTGGTACCCCGATGCCTTTCTTTTCGGTCGATTTATCCTTTGTTAACCCAGTAACCGGTTGTGGATAATCTTCCATGCGAGTGTGTTATCCACGTTCTGACGGTAATGGATAATATATCTCATGCACTCTTCAGTTGAAACCTTTCGTGTTTCCCTAGTCGAGTAAGATTCGTTGTTTCCCTTTGTGGAGTCGAATATTTGTTGTTTGGATAATTGTCGGATGCTTGCAATTTATCCCCTTTGAGTTGTCTTTCGTTTACCCGGATGCTTGGTATCGATTGTCTCTCTTTTTGGTTAGTCACCTATTATATACTTCGGTATCTCTGGTGTCTTTTCCTTTCGAGTATATTATTCACGGTCTGCCGGTGATGAATAATATATCTCTTTCACTCTTTGGGTGGAATCCTTTGTTGATTATCCCCAGTAGAGCAAGATTCGTATTCTTCGTAGAATCGAATATCCATCCTTTAACCAGTTTGTGTTTGGGATGATGAGTGTTTTGGCATATATACCAATCCACGTTTTCGGCGGATCACCTATTATATACTTCGGTATCTCTGGTGGTTCTTACCATGCGAGTGTATTATCTACGGTCTGCCGGTAATAGATAATATATCTCATGCGAGTATTCTATCCACGTTCTGACGGTAATGGATATTATATCTCATGCACTCCTTGGGTTTGTGTCCCCAGTTGAGTAAGATTCGTCTTCCCGTTGTGGATTCGAATGTCCATCCTGAGTTGATGTACCTTTTTCAGGTCTTTCTCAGATGTTTGGATTGATTGATATCTCTCACCCTTATACCGGTCTTAGATATTCATTCTTCCTGAGTTTGTTGCCCTTATACCGGTGACATCTCATCCTTGGCTTCCCCTGGAGAGTTTTTTTTCTAGATTTCCCCAGCGGAGTTGTATTGCTATTTGTGTTGCTGTACTGGCGTTCTCCCCAGTACGTGCATTGTGTGAGTCAGCTTGAGTCATTCCAATGGATGTGTTTCCTTTGGAATCGATTCTTATCCCCAGTGTGAGTCCTTTACTTCCCCCAGTAAGGTCTCCAGTCTGTTTTTTGTGTTCCTTAAATCAAAGTCGTGTCCTGCTCACGCATTCTTTTTCTTTTATTATCCCCAATAAGAGTCCTGTTAGAGTCTCTGTGCCTGGTGAGTGTATTACTCCGATGGATCGTCTTTTCTTCTGTGTGAACCATATTCCCCACAGAGTTTGTGTCTTTTACATGCATACATTTGCATCATGAGGTCTCTTAGGGACCAAAAATTTGTCTGATTACTGTTATTTAAGCCCATTCTACCGCGTCGAGATGAAGATTTCTAAACTTCACTTCTCCGGCTAGAATGACCTTAAATAGGGGCATCTGTAAGACCCAAATTTTTGCCCTAAGATCCCTCATGGCATCATATCATATTATTCATTGCCTCAAGGATCATTTGTGCACCTTTGCTTCCCTCCTAGTGGGTGGGTTATCATTGTGAGTGTGGTTCTTGATCACCAAGCATGTTTAGCATTCGTATGTCATTGCTTTTAATTTGTTTACTAACCAAAAGTACAAAAATACTGTCATCTAACCATGTTACTTGCAGATGAAGCAAACTAGGTCAAACATTCAAATCATTCATTGAGCAATGGATGGTGGCCATTCTTGAAGAATTTGGGCACCATGATTATTCATAAGAGATTCATATGAGTTATGGTATCATTTGGTATCAAGATCTCAAGAGAAAGAGGCTTGAAAGTCATCAGAACATGGTTCAGTCAACCAAAACCCTAGCAAAGTCAATTGTGGTCAACTGTGCATTTAATCAGGGATTGGAAGGTGTGAGATGGTTGGAAAGGTCACATTCATGTCCATACAAGCCTCATATAACATGTCAAGCATCAACAATAAGGAATTGGAGGTCAGACAAAAAGTTTCCCAAAATAGTAATGACCTGTAATTTTCACCTGCCAAAAATGGAAAGTCCTTCTCTTCAAATTTACATGTCCAAGCAAGCTTCAAATCAAACTTTGTCCAACATGAAAGTTGAAGATCTTGCTCTTTCCTTTCCAAAAAGTCCAAGAACACTCATTTCTCATTTGTGGTTGACAAGTTATGATCAAATCATTTTCAAGGATTTTGGAATTTCAAGGAGGCATAACTTTCAAACCATTTGGCCAATTTGGGTGATTTTTTTTTGAGCAAATCCCATTTGACATGTACTATCATAATCCATCATTACATTTCATCAAAAAGCATCACATAAAAATATTATTTTTCAAGTGAACCAATTAAATTTTGGTGGGAAAAATAGTGAATTTGAAAAATACACATGATTTTCATGCCAAACCATTTCCAACACATTCTAAATAGAAAATTGGACTTGCTTCAAAGGCATTTTTACTGTTACATTAGTTCTATTTGGAAAAGGGCATTTTGGCCAAATTGCATAACATGAGCATCTCACTAATCCATTTCCAATTTGCTTAATCATGTTTAACAGTTGGATTAGCAGGTACTATAAGAGCCTAATCATAACAGAAATTTGAGATCCACAATCATTTTCTCAGATCCAAAGCAAAAATTCTCCAAATTCTCTCAATTTTTCTCACACTTTTTTTCACTTGTTCATCAAGAATTCACCATTCTTTTTGCTTTCTCTCGTGTTGATCCTCACTTGCAGGTGCTATTGAACAACTGTTGAAGGAGAATTGTGGAAGAAACCGGCTGAATCGCAACTGTTGGCATCTTGAGCATCCATGGCATTTTGACATTTCTTCATCATCAAGCTGTGTTGAGCTAAAATTCCACTTGCATTCATCTTCTACAACACCATAGGCCGTCTGTTTTGGCAATTGGAGTCCTGAAAAGCACGAAATCAAGAACTGGACATTCATAAGGTAAGATTTCAAATCCTTCCATTCTTGAAATCAGCATGTGGTTTAGGTAGATCTTGCAACATAGAATACACTACAACTTGAATCGTGCAAATCCATTGAGTATTGATGAAGATATCTTGATTTGAATGTTTGATGCTAAAACTTCTTTTGATCGAATCTCTTGCCATGCTTAGAATTAGAACAAATCATGATGATATTGTTGATCTACGAAGTGAGACGGTTCGATCCATATATGGCTCGTGCATTTCTGTAACTTTTTGTTCATGATGATGATGAATGTGCAAGAACACGATGATGTGTTCAAAGTTTCATTCCAGATTTCGCGTTTGATTCACATTGCCTTGCCTTGCGTTTGAATTGGTGTTTCCCGCGCCATGTGTCCAATAATTGCTTGACACATCACTTAATGAAACGCAGCGTTTCATTAAGTGAGCGCTGTAATTACCACAATGCCACTCAGTCCATTTAATTTCATTTTAATTTCCGAATTTAATTTCATTTCATAATCAAACTTCAAAAAATCATAAATAATTCATGGAGCATCCAAATTGGTTGGGAATTTTTGCATTCATCTCCATTTTTCATCTAGTTTTTTATAGGCATGATAACACAAGTTGTGCACGGATGGTTTTTATTTTGGTCTAATGTCTATGATCATGTATGCTTTTGCCTATGTTTTGCCATTTCATTCATGAAATCTTGATGCTTGCTCCAAAATGCTTGAAATTTTATATGCATGATCTAGACTCATTGATGAACATTTTGGTATATGGTTTTCTATTTTTGAGTTTCTGTATTGGGAGATATGATGTGATCTTCATGAGTGTGACAATGTATGTCACACTAGGTTTTGTCCAACTTCTTGAATTTTGTTTCCATACTTGTGCTATGCCAATTGCTATGAATTTTTGCAGGTGATTACTTCTGTATGTCTAGTGTGAGCATGATTTTTTGTAGATTTTTTAGATTCATTTCCTATTTGATTGGATATTTCTTTGCTGTTTAGTCATTTGCGAACTTTTGTGGAGTGTTCAACTTACTTGACTTGTGAAATTCTCATGCCTTATCATATGAAGCTGAAACTTTGTGGATTGGTTCTTAACATGTTTAACTTCATTTTGGCTTTGGTTTGGTTCATTTATCTTGTGCCAATCCTGTTTTGCATTCATTTGAAGTTGATGCATGATTTGTGGCCTTGTTTGAGTTTGTTCTTGCACGCCATGACTTCATCAATTTAATTTCCATACTTCCTCTGGTCCAAATAGCATGAAATTTGGTATGTTGCTCATTGAATTTGTTCTGTTTAAGCTTGAATTTTCTGGGAATTTATTGAGCTATTTTGGTATTGGTTTGATTGTGATCATTCTGTTTGCTCCAATGTGATTCCAAAATACATAGTTCAACATGTTTAGCTTATGAAATGGATTTGGTGCATAGTTTTGATGTGAGACCAATTGGATTCTACTCTTGTTTGATAAATCTTGATTTTGATCAATTTTCACTTGCTGATTTTTAATTTTTCACCTCCTTTTGACCCTAGGCTTGTCCTAGTGGTTTTACTTCTCATGTTTGAGTTTGACTTTTCAGGTTAAGAAGCAAATGCTTTGAAGAGATTAATTCAAGTTGATTTAATTTGGTTGATTTTGATGAACTAACTTGGTTTGTTTTGTAGGATTCTAACTCATTTGCTTTGAGTTTGTGCTTTGCACATGTGATTGATTGTGTTGACTGTTGGTTCATATCTTGTATGTTTTGACTTTGTGATTGGTATACTGATTATATTTGATTGATTTCAGGTACCATAGTCGCTTTAGTTCCTTTGAGAACTTGCTATTGCTTTGCTTTGCTTAAGCATTGAGGTAGACTCTCTTGTCTCCATGTAGTCTGGAAGACCTGGCTTGTTACTTAGCCAGGCAACTGTCTGAAGTCCTCCTTAAGAGGCAATGTTTGTGATTGTTTAACTTTGTCCCCAAGCAGGAAAAGACCTCATATGAGGCAATTGGTAGACAAAAGAGATATGTATCCTATCTCCTACTATTTTGTGAGTCACTCACCTTGCTCACACCACATGTGTTGATGCATAGTGAGTAAAAGCCCAAGATCAATCGAGTCTAACTTGTGGAGAGAGTTCCATCTTTCTGAACTCCCACACCTTCTGATATTCAATGCTCTCCCTGACCAGGGATAAGAGTGATGAGGCACACCCCTCATATCCTTTCATACGCTTCACCTTGGCTCTCAATGTCAAGGTTAAGAGCACCATTTACCCTATTCCAGCTGACTTTTAAGTCTAACCCTTTGATTGAGCCTAATTGTTTGGTTATAGTGAGTGCTAAATGACTTTGTTTGATTGATTGCTTGTTGCATTTGTACATGTTTGCTTGCTTGCCTTTGTGCACTTATCATCATTGATTGTTCATTATTGCATGACCATCATTTCATATCTTTGTGATCCATTTTTGGTTTACCCATTGAGGACAACTGTAAGTCCATTCATTGGCCATTGTTCCTATAATTTGGAAGGGATAGAGTGTAAGACCATCTCACTTGGCTACTCATGTCCATTGCTTAAATGCTTGTTTGTTTGTTGTATGTGAGGATGCAAGTGTAAGACCATGTTGTTGGCGTTTGTTATTCCTATGATCATCTGTTGGAGGTTGGAGTAAGCCCAGATAGATTGGCATCTGACATCCACTTTCTTGTTTGTGATTGCTTTGTGAGGATGCAATTGTAAGACCATGTTGTTGGCGTTTGTACTCCTATGATCATCCCTTGGAGGTTGGTATAAGTCCAGACAGATTGGCATCTGACATCCAAGTTTTGTTTTGTTTTAGGAGATTGGTGTAAATCCATTTATTGGTATCCGATATCCGCTTTTGTTTGTGAGATTGGAGTAAGACCATTTATTGGCTTCCGGTATCATTGTTTTGTTTTAGGAGATTGGTGTAAATCCATTTATTGGTATCCGATATCCGCTTTTGTTTGTGAGATTGGTATAAGTCCATTGATGGCATCCGGTATCACCTTGCTTTTATTTGCTTGCTTCGTTGCCTATTCCTAAGGACACACTTGAATCATCTTCTATATGATCTCAAGAGGTGAACCTTTCTAAGAAGTTTTACATTCCATCATCCATACCCTCTTCGTCCTAAACCTTTTCACACTTTGCTTTCAAAAACATTGACTTGTTGTGCAAACATTCTCATGTCTTTTCAAATTAGAAACCTGGACCATAAGTCCTTGACTTTTCAAACTTCGCTTTTCATAACACTTCTTTGAATCAATCTTAATCATACCTTGACCATATTTTATGAATAATCATAATCAATTAACTTCACCCATTCAATTGTTTTGGCTTTGTCCACTGTTAAAATGTTTTCATGCATTAGCCTTAGGTTTTAATTACCATAGTGGTTGATGTAAATCTTACCTTATCCTTAGTGAGTTGATTGTAAGTCTTCCATACTTATTATAGGGTTAACCCCTCACTAGTATGTTAAAGCCGTCCTCGCATGGTGGATTGTTGATTCGGGTTGAGTTTTCTCCCATTGGTAATGAAAAGCCTTAATGCTTGTGTTTTAAAATGAACTCACTGATTTTTGGAAATCTTTTAGCCGAACTACGGCGTTTTGATCCTTACCTTTGATGGAAGGTACGTAGGCAACGGGTTCATCCGTTCGAACACAAAAATAATAAAATTGTACATTCTTTTCTCATCATGCCATTCATGTTTGCACAATATGTCATAAACAAATAAACATTTTCATTCAACAAGTGTGAAAAGGGCTCCCTAGGAATACCTAGGACGTGATGGGTGCCTAACACCTTCCCATTGTGTAATTTACCCCTTACCCAGACTCTCTGATCTTTTTATTGGTTTTCTACGTGTAAAACTTCTTAGGTTTTTGTTCGCTTTTTAACCAGTCCTTAGGATAAATAAAAGTGCGGTGGCGACTCGATTCATTGTATACTTTGCTTATGGTTTAATCAATAAATCATATAGCGACGAATACACCGCTACACCTCTTAAGGAGGACTTCAGCCGAATGCCTGCCAAAAGAAACGATAGGGCTTCCAGACTACGTGGAGTTAGAGAATGATTACCTAGGTGGTATGCCAACCACAACCAAAACAAAGCTCAAGCAATGAGCTAAAGCAACTAAAGTACCTGTAAGAAAGTCAAACAAGTCAATATTCACATTCAGACAAACCAAACAGTCAATCAACAATGTTATAACCAATATGTTCACAATGTAAGTCAACAACTCAAGTGAGTTCAACACCAAGGGACCTACAACACAACAAAGGTTAGTGGACAAAGCAAATTTGCATCTCAAGTCATAAGATTGCATCAACCACTAGAGCTAATAGCTTGAACCTGAAATACAAAGCTCAAAAGATGAGTACAAACCACTAGTACCAAGACTAGGGTCAAAGGCAAAGCAAAAAGTCAAAACAGCAGCCAATATTCAACATGAAGCACATTTATTCAAGTAAAAACATGTCCTAAAAAGGATCAAACTCAAATCCTAAGGCAAATCCATCTAATGATCATGCTAAGGCAAAGGCAATCACAAAGCACACAATTGGACATCAAGAGTAGAAATTCCATATTAAAATATAAATGAATCAAATAACCATGGAAATTTTTATGTGCACATAACATGTTAAACACAAGCATCATGCAAAAAATTGGAATCAGAAAAGCTCAATTGGCATGGTAATAAAAATGAACAAGATCAACATCAAAATGTGTGACACACATTGTCACACCATATATTCATGTGTCTAAAACAGAAACGAAAAATGCTAAAAATGCCAAACCAATTCTCAAAAATCAGGCAACATGTTAGGATTCAGCACATCAAATTTCAAGGCATTTGGAGAAAGTATGAGTATTTCACAAGTCAAATAGCACAAGCTATCACATTTGCTTCATGTTCAAGCAATCAATCACATTCAAAAATCCAGCAATGATAAAATCAGGGAATTGACATAAACAAATAGTAGACATCAAAATGAACATGTAGGAAAAAATTGCATTCAATTTGGAGTTATTTTCAATTTGTTATGATTTTTGGAATTAATGAACAAAAAATGAAATAAAGTTGAAAAGCAATGGAAAATGATATGGAATTTGGAAACAGCATTCAGCATGGATCGAACCAATGCGCTTCAGGTGAAATAAACGCTCAGAAAATAAAATGAAAATGCGCATGGCGCTGGTTCGAACCAAGGACGTTCAGGTCACCAGCGCGCCACTTAAAATCAATTGGCAATTTCCAAAACAACACAAGCCAGGATCGAACTGGCATTTGCATGGTCCAAAGCGCGTGCTAAAACGCAGCCGTTTCAACTTAACAAAGGAAATAAAAGAAAAAAAAGCGCAAGCGATGAGGTTCGAACTGGAGACTGTGAGATTACCAAGCGCTAAAACATAAAACCCTAGGACTGAACCAGATAACCGGAACAGTGTTTCCGTTCATCTTCTCCGGCGGTTCAACAGTAACTCACATCAAAAAAATTCCAGAATTCTGCATGGCTTATACGGTTCGATTCGTCTCAACACCAGGACCATGAATCTATCATTATTTAGGCCTATAACTCCATGAATGAGGCAAATCGAAGCAAAACAATATGTACATCAAAACTTTAAACATTCATATTGAAATTCTAGTTATCAGACTTTGGATGTCACACTGGTTGTTATGACATCCAATTCTGCACAGACAGGGATTATGCAGAACTTAATTGTAAGTGCAGTAAATAACACAAGTAATTGTTCACCCAGTTCAGTCCAACATGACCTACATCTGGGGGCTACCAAGCCAGGGAGGAAATCCACTATTAGTAGTATCAATTCAAAGCTAAACTCACCCGTTTACAACTTATCACTTAATCCCTACCCAATGCAATTTCAATCTTAATCTAAGATCAGAGTTCCTACTCACTCCCCCTCAATCACCTCAGTGATATTAAAAAACACTTTGAAGTCACACTTCAAAAACAACTCTTGGTTATGCTTCACAGCTTAAACCAAGATACACAGCACTCACGCTTAAAAGCTTTGAGTGACACAACACTTACAACTCAATGAACACCCTATGCCAAAGCAATCATCTATTTGATAATGACTTGGCTTACAAGATACGTCTAATTCTAGACTCACAAAAATACAGCAGTGAAGTAAGATGGACACACTAAATCTTCACGCCTCAAAATCCCTGAAACTGAATGGAGGAATGCCTTCCTTTTTATATTGCAGCACCTGGGCTTTTGCACCTGTATTTTCCTGAATTTTAGGTCACATACGTTCCCTCAAATTCAATATTTAGGTTGCTAACAAATAGGCTATTTGTTAGGTTCATTGAATGTAGCTTGGTTGTTGATTTCCTGGATTTTCTCTAAGCTGTTGACTTCCTAAAGAATAGCCTGAGAAAGCTGTAACAGAAAACTGAACAACCTACAATTTAGCATATGCTGTCAGGCATGAATGTCACGACATTCAGCTTGACATCAAGGTCCATATGCTGAGTCTGTTTTCCCAGAAACCAGACTGTACAAAACTGCTGACCTGTACATGATCAATATGACCATACTACAGTACCAGCTTACATTAGTAAATGTCAAAGTGTCCAACTTAACATTTACACAGTTGGCCTTAGGTTAGTTCTGTAATTCTCTTGAAGAACAAACTAACTAATATGCTGAAGTATAGCAGAACACCACTCTGCCCAATCTTCAGTAGCTGCTGTCAATGATGAATGTCACAACATCCAGTTTGACATTCAATCAGTAGGCCTTATGCCAGGTCTGGTTCTTCCTTGATAACCAGACTGCAAGTGAATACTAAGTTCTAACAGAGCTTCTGTTCCTTAGTATCTGTTGACAGGTATGAATGTCACAGCATTCAATAATCCTGTGTTAGCTAGTCCTGCAGTAACTACAATGTAGTTACATATACATGTCATGACATCAGTCAAGACATTTGTGTTTTACCATACAATGCAGCCAATTAAACACCTACAAACTCCCCCTTTGGCAAATTTTTGGCTAAAACACTTTGATCCCCATAACAGAGTTCATAGCAGCGGAATAATACTAGCTAATACACTCAGAGTGGCAGCACACTCACACACATGGAAGTTAAATGAAAACTTCACATAGCAGCACATATATATTAGAAGTTGCACCTAAACTTCAACATCTGCTGCAAACATCTGCTGCAAGGGGGGGAAGTTAAATAAAAACTTCACACACATATCAGCAAACACACAGAGGCATACAACAGTGTGCACACAGAAGTTAACTACACACTTCAACACCCAGCAGCTGTAGTAGGGAAAACTTCAATCTGTTATGAAAGGGTACCTGTTTTAATACTAAAGTTTAACAATGTAAACTTCTGTTGTCCTGGGGTATCACTTGTCACTCCCCCTTTTTGTCAAAAATGTTGCCAAAGCAACACTTTAATATACAGACCCACAAAAGAAATATGAATTACACACATAACAGAAACAAACAGCACCAAAGGGATTAATCCTCTGCCTCATCATCAGCCTCCTCATCAACCTCCTCTTCAGAGTTGGCCTCTTCCTCCCCCTCAGCCATTTGCCCTTCAGCTCCATCCGTGTCCTCAGCAGTAGACTCCAGCTGCAAGATGAGCTGTTCCAGTGCATTCTTTCTAGCTCCCAGCTCTTTGCAGGTCTCCTTGAGAACTGCAATGACATCAGCTTTGTCTGGTTGGTGGCTAGTTTTGGAAGTCTCTCCCGATGTCACGACAATGTCCGGGACATGCTTGCCCAGGAACAACTTGTAGCTGAAAGCCAATGGACTCTCCCTTCTCCTCACAAAGTCATTATCTGTCAGGATGTGTGGAAATTGATTCAGCACAATTCCACATATTAGAGAGGGGAAGGCAATGGGACCCTTTACACTGAAGCTCCCAGCATGCTTCATTGTCTGATCAAATATGTAGGCACCATAGTCCACCTTAGCTTTGGTTCCCACTGCATAGATGAACTTCCCTAATGCCACAGACACAGTTGACTTGTGGTTAGTGGGTACCCAGTTGGCTGATCCAACTTTGTGCAGCATTGCATACTTGACACTTAGTTGACTGGCTACTAGCTTCCCTTTGAGAGGCCATTTTCGGACATGCTTTCCTGTGATGACTTGACAGATTGTATTGTCAGTCACTTCAAGCTCAGGTTGCTCTTCATCCGCTCTTCCCAGATACTGATTTATTACAGAGGGGGAAAAAGTCACATATTTGCCGCGCACATAGACCTTTCGAAATTCCTTGGATCTCCCATCAGCACACTCCTCTGACAGATTTACAATAAACTCCTTCACCAAGGTCTCATAGCACTTAGGAAGTTGTGACACTGTTCTCATCAGCCCTGCCTCCTTGATGAGATCCACAATCTCTTTACAGTCCATGGCATTCTGTGCCAGTTCTCTCTCCAATGCCAGCCTCTTGTGGTACACATACTTCCACCTGTTAACACTGGAGGCAAAGTGGAAGGACACATTGTCAATGGGAACTTCTGGGACACTGGTTGCCAACCTACTGGAAGAGGGATTCTTCCTGGACATGGATGTTGTGACATCACATGGGGCATCAGATTCAGATTCTGCCACCACAGCTTTGGTTTTCACCTTCTTAGGCACCTCTTTGCTCCAAGCTTTTGTAGGTCCATAGCTTTTCCTCTTGTGTGTGCTTTCTGACTCTGGTTGCTTGTGAGGGTTTTGTGCACCAACTTCCTTGGAGGGGGACTTCAACTCCACGGCCTTTTTATCCCTTCTAGTCCTGACTCTCTTGGCTATCCTAGGAACAACTGTAGCCAGAAGATCATTGTCTGAGAGTTCTTCCACGTTAATCGTCTCAGCCCTAGATTTGTCCTCAACACTTTGAGTAACCTTGGCCTTCTCACTTCTCACCTTGCCTGAGGGTTTTTCAACCTTTGATCCCTCATGAGCATCTGGTTGCTCAACATTGTCAGTGACATTTTTTCTCAACACAACAGCTTTATCTTGACATGCAGCAATGTCAGGAATGATTGTGTTCAAGGGAACAGAAACCCCAGGAACATCTCGATTGCCAGATAGTATCTGAGTGACGATAGTTGCAATGGAGTTATGTACATACCTTGACCCTTCCCTTGTGTGTTCATCAAGAGCGATTTCTGATGAAAACCCAGTGACCGTTTCCTTAGGTCTTCTTGCATGGGACGAAGTTGTTGCGTCCACAACTGGTTCCTCCCGGGTAGGGTGGTGAGACTCGGTGCTGTGAGAATCAGACATGGTGGTGTACGAGGAGGTGTCTGATTGACGAGCCATGCTGAAAATTGGAGAGGGAAGAAGAATCGTTTCTTTGGACGAGGGTTTCCACGAGTGGAGAATGAAACGACTGAATGTGGAACGCTTTGTGCAGGAGTAAGGTCTATTAAATTTTGACCACTCAGCGCTCACCATATGTTTAATAATTTGACTTATTAAACAGTAGCTAACTAACTTCATTAGTTGCTATAACTTTTCAGATGCACACCTTCTCTTTTTGTCCTTACTGTACAATGTCATGACATTCTGTGTGACATTGTACTCTGTCTGCATCAGGTTCCTCCACACTGGAGGTGACCAACTGCCTCCACAGACAAGGTACTGAGTTTCTGCAGACGTCAATAACATGCACCTCTGTCTATCCCTCGCTGTCATATCAGTTGTATGATGGCCAAAGGCAACCAAGGGCTCATTACTTTTGAGCAGACATTTTCCATAGTATGTCCTTTTATCTAAGGACAGATATGAGGCTCTTCTCATAGTTCCCTTGGAAATGCTCTTTTTCACTCCTTTTACCTGAGGTGCATCACGTTTTCCATGTCCCACCTTCCCTTCCTGTTCTCCCTTGGTCAAAGGACACTTGGGGGGGTTGATAGAGTCTTTAGATTTCCATAGATAGCAATTATCTTTGGATCTATCTCCTCTCATCACTTCTTGATTGCTCCCATTCAGCACCACACATCCTCCCTTGGTAAATTCCACCTTATATCCTTGGTCACACAGCTGGCTTATGCTTATGAGGTTCACAGTTAGTCCTTTTACTAACAATACATCACTCAATTTTGGAGCTTCTGGACAGTCCAGCTTCCCAACACCCATGACTTCTCTTTTAGTTCCATCACCTAATGTCACAGACTTGATGTTAGAGGGATGTAGATTCACCACTAGGTAGTTCATCCCAGTCATATGCCTTGAGCAGCCACTATCAAGGTACCAATCTTGTTTGATATGTCCCCTTGAAGAAGTGTAAGCAAGGTTAGCAACACACTGTTGATTCTCAGGAGAGAAGTGCATCTTAGATGCCAGCTGCTTAGGATTGGCCTGAGGTGTCTGCTTAGCCGCCCATGTTGGTTTCTTAATGGGAGCATTATGAGTAGACACCTTTTTCTTGGGCCTACCTTGAGGGGTCTGGTTTGGGTAACCATGCAGCCTGTAGCAGAATGGTTTTATGTGACCGAATCTACCACAGTAATGACATTTCCATCTCTTGAATTTCTTCTTCTGATGGTTGTTCATTCTGGTTCCTCGATGTTGTGACTTTGAATGAGACATCCCTTTGGACTTCTGAACTTTAGCCTTTGGGCGTTTGCGTTCAGTTGAGGATCTTTTCCCAAGGCCTAGACCAGATGTGTTTCCAGACTTCTGTCCTATCTTCAGGATTTCTTCCAAGGTGTCAGATCCCTTATTCAACATTTTGATGGATTTGGTCATATGGTCTAGCTTAGAGATTAGCAACGAAATCTCACTCTTCAGACCCTCTATGACTTTCAGCTGCTCTAGTTTCTCAGCTTCTAGTTCTTTGATGAGTTTCTTATGCTTTTCTCCTTGGATGCAAACTTCTGCACTTTTAACACATAATTCTTTATATGAAACAGCAAGCTCATCCAATGTGAGTTCATCTCCACTTGAGTTATCCTCTGAGGCACAAACACTCGTCAGAGCATTGACTTGTTTGCCCGATTCTCCTTCAGATTCACTCTCAGTGTCTTCTTCTGACCAGGTGACAGATAACCCTTTCCTTTGCCTCATGAGAAGGGTAGGGCAGTCACCCTTACTATGACCACATCCATCACATCCATGGCACTGGATTCCCTTGCCTTGGTTGGCCTGTTCTTTATGAGTTGATCGTTTCTTTATGTCAGATGGGATGTTCTTGACATTAGATTTACCCTGTTGATCAACTTTCTTTATGAGCTTGTTGAACTGTCTCCCAAGCATGGCTAAGGCTTCTGATATACTTTCATCACCTCTAGTATATCCTTCTCCTATAAGGACTATGCTTTTCTTCTTCTCAGCATACTCACCTAAGCCCATTTCAAAGGTTTGGAGAGAACCAATGAGCTCATCTACCTTCATATTGCTGATGTCCTGAGCCTCCTCTATGGCAGTGACCTTCATAGCAAACCTCTTAGGCAAGGACCTGAGAATCTTTCTTACGAGTTTCTCTTCAGTCATTTTCTCACCTAGTCCACCAGAGGTGTTTGCAATTTCAAGAATATTCATGTGAAAGTCATGAATAGTCTCATCCTCTTTCATCCTCAGATTTTCAAACTTGGTTGTCAACATCTGAAGTTTTGACATCTTCACCTTGGAAGTACCTTCATGAGTTACCTTGAGGGTATCCCAAACTTCCTTAGCTAGTTCACAGTGGTGCACCAGCCTGAAGATGTTCTTAGTGATTCCATTGAACAGTGCATTCAAGGCTTTGGAATTTCCAAGAGCTAATGCCTCTTGTTCCTTGTCCCAATCTTCTTCAGGAATCTGCACACTGACTCCATCTTCATCAGTCCTCGTTGGATGTTCCCATCCCTTGTTGACAGCTCTCCAGACTTTGCTGTCTAGAGACCTTAAGAAGGCTATCATGCGAGGCTTCCAGTCATCATAATTAGATCCATCCAACATGGGTGGTCTGTTTGAGTGTCCTAAATCCTTGTCCATGGTACTAGAAAGTAACTTCCCTAGATCTCACCCAGAACTTCACAGGCAGGGTGCCTGCTCTGATACCAATTGAAATTCTAGTTATCAGACTTTGGATGTCACACTGGTTGTTATGACATCCAATTCTGCACAGACAGGGATTATGCAGAACTTAATTGTAAGTGCAGTAAATAACACAAGTAATTGTTCACCCAGTTCAGTCCAACATGACCTACATCTGGGGGCTACCAAGCCAGGGAGGAAATCC
Source organism: Lathyrus oleraceus (assembly GCF_024323335.1). Classification (NCBI taxonomy): domain Eukaryota; kingdom Viridiplantae; phylum Streptophyta; class Magnoliopsida; order Fabales; family Fabaceae; genus Lathyrus; species Lathyrus oleraceus. Next base: position 461,808,616 of record NC_066585.1, read on the forward strand.
ACTATTAGTAGTATCAATTCAAAGCTAAACTCACCCGTTTACAACTTATCACTTAATCCCTACCCAATGCAATTTCAATCTTAATCTAAGATCAGAGTTCCTACTCACTCCCCCTCAATCACCTCAGTGATATTAAAAAACACTTTGAAGTCACACTTCAAAAACAACTCTTGGTTATGCTTCACAGCTTAAACCAAGATACACAGCACTCACGCTTAAAAGCTTTGAGTGACACAACACTTACAACTCAATGAACACCCTATGCCAAAGCAATCATCTATTTGATAATGACTTGGCTTACAAGATACGTCTAATTCTAGACTCACAAAAATACAGCAGTGAAGTAAGATGGACACACTAAATCTTCACGCCTCAAAATCCCTGAAACTGAATGGAGGAATGCCTTCCTTTTTATATTGCAGCACCTGGGCTTTTGCACCTGTATTTTCCTGAATTTTAGGTCACATACGTTCCCTCAAATTCAATATTTAGGTTGCTAACAAATAGGCTATTTGTTAGGTTCATTGAATGTAGCTTGGTTGTTGATTTCCTGGATTTTCTCTAAGCTGTTGACTTCCTAAAGAATAGCCTGAGAAAGCTGTAACAGAAAACTGAACAACCTACAATTTAGCATATGCTGTCAGGCATGAATGTCACGACATTCAGCTTGACATCAAGGTCCATATGCTGAGTCTGTTTTCCCAGAAACCAGACTGTACAAAACTGCTGACCTGTACATGATCAATATGACCATACTACAGTACCAGCTTACATTAGTAAATGTCAAAGTGTCCAACTTAACATTTACACAGTTGGCCTTAGGTTAGTTCTGTAATTCTCTTGAAGAACAAACTAACTAATATGCTGAAGTATAGCAGAACACCACTCTGCCCAATCTTCAGTAGCTGCTGTCAATGATGAATGTCACAACATCCAGTTTGACATTCAATCAGTAGGCCTTATGCCAGGTCTGGTTCTTCCTTGATAACCAGACTGCAAGTGAATACTAAGTTCTAACAGAGCTTCTGTTCCTTAGTATCTGTTGACAGGTATGAATGTCACAACATTCAATAATCCTGTGTTAGCTAGTCCTGCAGTAACTACAATGTAGTTACATATACATGTCATGACATCAGTCAAGACATTTGTGTTTTACCATACAATGCAGCCAATTAAACACCTACACATATCTCACTTAATATTCAACCATTTCAAAATCTAAAAGCATCAGCATAACCAGCATGAAAAGATCTACAATATCATGTGCATAAAATGGAGAATCATGAGGTTCGAATTCTAACCTCTTGAAGAGCAATGGATGAAAACAAGCGTATTCAAGGCCTAGCAACGTCCAGATCTTCTCCTTCACTTGTATATTGAAGCTTTAGGCACGAGTTGAAGCTTGAAAAGGCTTGGATCTTGATCAATTTGAAGCTTCCATCTTCATGTTCTTGAGCTTGTGCAGCTTGATCTTGGCTCGAATTCTTCAAATCAAACCTTGATTCTTCAAATCAAACCTTGATTCTTCATCAATAACACTTGCTGAACACGATTATGCCATAAAATTCATGTGCTATGTGGAGAATTTTGAAGTTTAAATTGAGAGCAAAAATGGAGGGAAAACCAAAATCTAGATCTAGAATGTGTAAGAATGAACAGTTCTGTTATGATTAAGCCTTTATACCACATGCTAATTACTTTGCTAATGATACTTAGGCTTGGCTAATGAAAGTTTAATGCAAAATGAGGTGTATGACCAAATTGCAAAATTCACCTTATGCATGGCAAAATGGACGTGAACAGTACACATGAATGGCTCAAATGCTCTTAAAATCAACCAAGGAACACAATGGCAATGGAATTAGGTTCATGTGATGCACCAATTTTAAATTCCTCATTTTCCCTCCAAAAAGCACATGCATGGCCAAATGATCATGTAATATTATTTCATGCAATGCAATGATGGATTTGGAAAATATAGATCATGACATGCAATTTGCAAAAAGAGTGGCTTAAATTGGAGTTTTGAATCAAAAGTTATGGCACTTTGAAGTTTCATGCACACTTGGTGATCATTTGCTCATAACTTTCTAACCATTCATCAGATGCTCATGATCTTGGACTTTTTGGAAATAGGAGAGAAAGATCTTAAACTTTCATGTTGACCAAAATTTCATTTGAAGATTCTTTGATGTTGGAAAGTCAAGTTGAATGTGGTCCAAAAACTTGCCATTTTTGGAAACTTGAAATTACAGGTCACTTTCCATTTTTGGAAACTTTTGATCTGGATTCAAAATCTTCAAGGTATGTGTTTGACATGATGAACAAGCCTATTTTGGACATGAATGAAGTGTCTCAACCCGTTTCTCCACCTTCTAGCCCTCAGTTGACTGTATAGTTGACTTGTATGGACCCCAGGTGACCTGGAAATGCACTGATGACTTTGAGCCTCCAACACTTGGCAAAGTTGCTTCAAAATGAACCTTGGCACATATAAACTCCTTAGGATAGTCATGTGGCCTTCATCTCAAGGAAAAACTTGTCCTCTTGCACTGATGAATCCTCTTGATGCCAGCTCTGAATGCAATGATGCAATGCAAGATGTAATGTTAATGACCTAAAAAAATGAAATGAATGCATGAATGGGGGGTGCAAATTTGAGGTGCTACACATATGAGCAACCAAAATTTATGAGCACAATTAGCACACCACATCAGAACAACATAACACATCAGAACATCAGCAACAGTAGAAGTAGCACACAACTGACAAAGTAGCACTCATAACATGCAGGGTGGTTGCTACACCTCAAGAGATCAAACCAAACATGAGCTCACAACATAAGCTAGGAAAACATACATGTACACACCATTACTCCGCCTCCCCCCCGCCCCCTTTGCCATAATTTGGAAAAAGGATAAAAAATGAAAATCAGAGAATTAACAAAATCTTTGAACCAAAAACCAAAGTGCATGACCATTGTCATTAAAAAGGCACCATTACATACCCATGAACAAAAAATTAAACATGCCCATATACAAGGGCAAAAAAAACATCATAACATTATTCTTCAAAATAGAATTCTCTAGAAACAACACAAATAGCTCCAACTTGACGACCTCAGTCTTCAAAGCTTGATTCTTATTCTTCACTTGAGGATTATGAACTTCCAACTTCTTCTTATTCCTTATTATCCTCTTCTTTGGACATTATTGTAATCAGCCTATCCACTTTTTGCATTCTTAAGGTACTTGATATGATAGTTTCTTCAAGGGCTTTTGAGACTTCCTTGAGTTCAAGCAGTACATCCTTCTTGGTGGATGTGGATAATGGATAAGAGTTTCTATCAACAGATTTATCTTGGTTCCTTGATATCACAATGTCTAGAACATGTGTTCCAACAAACCACATGTAATCAAGAGTCAGTGGCACTGCCTTTTTGCTCTTAATTTCTTCAACATAGTGCATATTGGATTGTTGGTTCAAGATAATTCCAATGATTAAACAAAAAAAACTATGGGAAGCTTCACATCAAAGGAATCAATATGTTTCATGGTTTGGTCAAACACATACTCTTTAAAATTCAACTTATACTTGGTTCCTATTAGAAAGATCAACTTTGCTAGGCCATAAGTTATGTATGAAATATGGTTAGTGGGTGCCCAATTGGCTACACCTGTCATGTTTAGTATTGCATATTTCACACTTAGAGAACCATAAGGAAGTAAACCTTTATTTGGCCATTGATTGACTTGTTCAATAGTTATTTCTCGAGCTATCTTGTCCACAGATGGCACATCATCATAATCTGCAGACTTGTTTCTGCCTAAATACTCATTTATGATTTCAGGAGAGGATTTTACACAACAACCTTTCACATACACCTTCCTAAATTATTTTCTTCCTCTAACATTGTATTCCTCGGATATGTTAACAATGAACTCCTTAACCAGTTTCTCATAACAAGGTCTAACGTCTAAAACAGTTTTCATTACTCTGACAATCAATAGCTTCTTTTCTAAGCTCTCTTTCATGAGTAATTCTTCTCTGAAACACATACTTCCACTTCTGCACACTTGTTTCTTAATGGAATGATACATTATCCAAGGGAGCATCTGGACTATTAACGGAGTTCTTTTTCCTCCAATATTTCTCCTAGAAGAGGTAACAGTATCCAGGACATCTAGTTCATCAATTGTCTCAGAGTCACTTGTTTGCATAAGTTTTCTCTTTAAAGACTTCTTATCAGTAACCTTTTCTTCTACTTTCCTCTTTTCATGGGATTTTCTTCTACTTTTCCATCTTGGTATTCTTAGCAGACTTAGAAGTAACAATTTTTTACTTCTTCTTGTCTTTAACTTTATCAGCTACAAACTTAGCAATACTTCTCATCACAGTCATAACATGTGTTAGAACAATATTTGGTTATGCATTTACACCTTGAGTTTTGATGATAACAATATTGTATTTGTGTGAGAATAATTTTGGTACCCTAACAGTTTGTTATTGTGTAGATTTAACAACTAGTTCTGATTCTAAATATATAATGTGCAACATCATCATTTTTTGAACTATGTGTTCCAAATCCTCTTATGCGCCAGTTATTAGAAGTTCTTAAAGACATCAACATTGATGTTGCAATGTTCTTTCTGCTTCTGAGATATTTCACTCATCAAAAGCTTCTGAGGAAACATTATGTTACTACTGCAATGTTCTCTTAATTCGTGCTTCTGGATGTGACTCTGATCACCAAAATTCTGAAGAATGGAAAGCTTCTGAAGTTGTGTTATGTAGCTGAAGATTCTGAAGATCTCAAGATAGACGATTGAAGTTAGCAAGGTTCTGACTGAGGATTCTGAAGACTCTGAAGATACTGAAGATCTCAAGCCAGACTACTGACGCTATCAAGGTTCTGACCCAAGGTTCTGAAGTTTCTGAATCCTGCTCATTATTTCTTCATATCATGCTTCATCAACTTTCATCAGAAGCCAATGAATTTGAAGTTAAGATCAAAATGGAAACGTGATCAAATAGTATATGGTACAAAATGAACAACCTTTCCACTACCTGATTTTGTGGGCAAGGACAGTACTATACATCACACATGTCATTGATTTTGTGGGTGAAAGTAAAGTACGCAGTATTATTCCTTTCCCATCCAACAGTGGACAACCTCTCAAATGAGCTTTCCTAATTTTGCCCTCCAACGGTCCTATGCTTATGCTATACAAGCAAGACTTGGAGACTTGAAGAAAAACACAGTTACGAAAATATTTTTGACAAGTTATTTTCTTTGTGAAAAGCTATCATTCTTTTGTATACAGTTTTTCTTTAAGTGTTTGTTATTCATTTTTGTAAAATCTTCTTGTGTAGAAGCATCTTGTAACACACAAAATATTATTCAAACTCTTTGTTTGATTGCTTAGGGAGATTATCCTTAATAAGACAAAGAAGGTTGTTCTTTGTGAGTCCTTAAGGAGACTAAGGTTTAGTTGGATCCTTGAGAAGACAAAGAAGGTTATTCTTTGTGTTTGTTGTAATTTGTTGATTATAGTGGATTAAGTCCTTGTGTATAAGGCAAAATCACCTTGGCGGGTGGACTGGATTAGCTTTGAGTTCATGCAAACCAGGATAAAAATACTTGTGTTTTTATCTCTTTGTTATTAACTTGTTAGTGGTGTTTTTGTTTTGGAAAAAGTTTTTTCTTGTAAAACCCAATGCAAACCCCTATTTCCTGTGTTTTTCACACCCTTAATTGGTATCAGAGCTCCGGTTCTGATTATGATAAAAAAATTATCAACACCTCATAATGTTCCGTACTGACCCAGTTGTGTGAGAAACAATGGTTGCTGCTAATATTGTTAATAATAATGATAGAGATCATTACAGTGCAAAACCACCTATTTTTGATGGTGAGAAATTCGACTACTGGAAAGACAGAATAGAAAGTTTCTTTATTGGTTACGATGTTGATCTCTGGGATCTCTTAGTCAATGGCTACATTCACCCAGTAAATGTTGAAGGAAATACTTTAGCAAGAAGTGTTATGTCTTATCAATAGAAGAAAGACTTCAAAAATCATCATAAGGCCAGAACCATATTGTTTATTGCAATCTCTTATGCGGAGTATGAGAAGATAACTAATAAGGATTCTTCCAAATCCATCTTTGACTCTCTGATAATGACTTATGAGGGAACACTTAAGTAAAGGAGACAAAGGCCTTGACCTTAATCCAGAAATTTGAGTATTTTAAAATGGAAGATGATGAAAAATTTGAGACTATGTTCTCAAGGTTTCAAATGCTTGTCGCAGGACTTAAAGTTATGTACAAAGGGTATTCTACAGTTGTCACGTCAATAAAAATATCAGAAGTCTTTCCAAAAAATGGAGACCTATGGTAACTGTCTTGAAGCTGGCAAAGGATCAAAATAGCATCAGTCTTGAAGAACTTGTTAGTTCTTTAAGAAGTCATGATATTGAGCTAGAAGAAGATGAACCTCAGAAGCGAGGTAAATCTGTTGCTCTAAAATCCAAGCCTAAGAAGACAAGAGCGTATCAAGCTAAGGAAGAATTAGAAGGATCTGATTAAGACTCATATGATGATGATGAGTTATCTCTAATCTCAAAGATGTAAGAACAAAAATTGTTCTACAACAGATTCCAGGATTTTGATGATAACAAAGGATGAAACCAAAAATGGCACTCTAACGAAAAGTTTCTAAGTGTGCAGGATTCTAAACAAGAAGAAAGGAATCTGATTGCGTCATCAAATACATAATCAAATCAGATACAAATTATCAGAATATCAGAAGCATCTGAAGAAGAAGTGCGCTCTAGAAGTTCTGACTCTGAGCAAAACAGCATATCAGAATATCAGAAGCATCTGAAGAAGAAGCGCGCTCTAGAAAGTTCTGACTCTGAGCAAAACAGCATATCAGAATATCAGAAGCATCTGAAGAAGAAGCGCGCTCTAGAAAGTTCTGACTCTGAGCCACGGTATATCAGAAATTCCAGAAGTCTTAAGATCATCTGAAGACATCACTGGAAATCTAAAAGATGAGGACTATCAGAAGCTCTGAAGCCACATCCCAAGATCTTAGTCTAACAGAGTAACGCAGACTCTGATAATGGATTTCCTTATCCAGAAAAAGTAACGGCAACTTCAACTTCAAATGGAAAGAAACTATAATTGGAACGAAGTTATTCAGGGAGACAAACTTGTTCTGGCAAGAAACAAAGAAGTTATGGCATTAAACTCTCATCAAGACTAAATATCTGCCATTACTACAAACGATCGTTTTTCATCTCTATATAAAGAACGACGAACCTCATTGAGAGATACACCTGAACGCACAGAATTACTCTACTCTCTCTCTAATCTTTCACGAGCTTTTGCTCATAACGTGAAATTTCTTATTTGCTCTAATTGTTGTAATACTTGCTTTATCCTAGAAGCACTCTAGATTACAAATTCTGTTTTTACCTAAATTGTTTAATTCCTCAAGTGACTCTGCGCAGTCTGTATACTTGAGAGGACTAAGAGATCCTTCTCTTAGACGTTGGTTGTAATAATCTTTCAAGATTAGTGGATTAAGTCCTTGTTGAAGGCGAAATCACCTTGGCCGGGTGGACTGGAGTAGCTTTGTGTTATAAGCGAACCAATATAAAATCCTGTGTGATTTTATTTTGCAATAGCGCTTATTTTCCAAAACAATTCAAACCCCCCTTTCTTGTTTTTCTCACCTTCAAAAGAGAGTCAACAGGCTCTGGAAACACAGGCAAAGCGGTCAAGGGAAGTTCAAGGGAGTCAGAATGACTGTTGGTCGCTTCAATTCTTCATTTGGATAAAAGAAATAAGGTTTCGAAAAAGAATTTATCTGCTTCGAGTGCAAGGAGCCACGCCACTACAAAAATGGCTATCCCAAGCTAAAGAAGGACAGAAGGCCCAATAAGAACTTCTCCAAATTCAAGAAGGGACTGATGGCTACCTGAGATGACTCAGAATCTAAAGAAAAAGATTCTGATGAAGAAAAAGCCAACGTTGCACTGACGGCAACCATAGAGGATCCCATAATCTCTGAAGAACCAGAAGACAAGGTATTATCAGAATCAGAATCATACTCCAATTCTGAAGAGGTATTTTCTAACCTATCTTGTTCTGATATTGAATCATGTCTTTCTGAAATGCTGGAAAAGTACCAGAGTCTTTAGAGTAAATACAAGGACCTTAAACAAGTCCAAGCAATTACTTCTGAAACTCAAAAAGAGCTTGAGAAAGATATTTCCTCTTTAAATGAAACAGTTTTTTCTTTAGAAAGCATCAACTCTAAGTAAAATTTCAAAACTAGAGGAGGAAATAATTTCAGAAGCATCTGGTACTGATTGTATCATCAAATATGACAGAGCATTCTAGTACTTTCTGGCTAAAAGCATAGATAGAATCAAAATGGCTTCCTTGATCTATGGAATTAGCAAAAACGGCAGGAAATGTTTGGGTAGTACAAAATCTATAAAACCTGACGAAAGTCAGAAAGTCAAACCAAAACCTCTCTATGTGCATTTTGTGCATGCTGGCTCTGAGCTTGATATTTCTACACAGGCAAGAAGCATACTAAGGATAAGAAATCTGTTCTAAAACCTAAGTATCATGCAAAAATCTCTCATGATTATCCTTCTGCTAAAAGACCCAAAGTTGTAAGAAACTCTTGAAAAACTAACGGAAAAGGACCCAAAAAGTGGGTACCTAAGGATAAGATAGTTTATGCTGCAAACATCCTTAATAGCTCAGCTAAAACACCAGTCATGGTTCCGGGACAGTGGATGCTCACGAAACATGACGGGAAGAATATCTATGTTCCAAGATTTGGAACTTAAGTCTGGAGGCTTCGTTAGTTTCGGAGGAAACTAGAAAGGAAAGATCATTGGCTCTAGAACCATTGGTAACGGTAAACTTCCCTCTATTACTAATGTTCTTTTAGTTGATGGTATGATGCATAATCTTTTGTCTATTAAACAACTTAGTGACAATGGTTATGATATCATCTTTAATCAAAAGTGCTGTAAGTTTATATGTCAGAAAGATGGCACAATCCTTTTTAACAGAAAGAGGAAGAAAAACATTTATAAAATTAGACTTTCTGATCTTGAAGGTCAAAATGTAAAATGTCTAATGTCTGTTAATGAGGAGCAATGTGTCTGGCATAGACGTTTGGGCCATGTTTGCATGAGATGGATTTCTCAGCTAAATAAGCTTGAATTAGTCAGAGGTCTACCCAAACTGAAGTTCGCTTTAGATGCTCTTTGTGAAGCATGTCAGAAAGGCAACTTTTCTAAAACTTCTTTCAAAGCTAAAACTATTGTTTCTACCTCTAGACCGTTAGAACTTCTGCATATTGATTTGTTTGGACCAGTGAAAATTGCTTCTATCAATGGAAATAAGTATGGGTTAGTCATTGTTGATGATTACAGTCGTTGGACATGGGTAAAGATCTTGAAAAACAAGGATGAGTCATATTCTGTGTTTTCCACCTTCTGTTCACTAGTGCAAATAGGAATGAATTATAAAATAGTCAAAGTCATAAGTGATCATGTTGGAGAATTTGAAAACAAACATATTGAAAACCTTTTTGATTTAAATGGTATTTCCCATGATTTCTTCTATCCTATAACTCCACAGCAAAATGGAGTTGTAGAAAGGAAGATCAAGACTTTGCAAGAAATGGCTCGCACCATGATCCAAGAAACTGATATAGCTAAGCATTTATGGGAAGAAGCAGTTAACACATTATATTACATTCAGAACAGGATTTCTATCCGACCTATTCTGGGTAAGACTCCTTATGAATTGTAGAAGAACAAAAAACCCAACATTTCTTACTTTCATTCTTTTGGATGTGAATGTTTTATACTAAACACTAAAGAGAATCTTGGCAAGTTTGATTCTAAAGCACCTAAGTGTTTACTGTTAGGATATTCTGAACATTCTAAAGGCTACATAATCTTTAACACAGAAACACGACTTGTTGAGGAATCAATTAATGTTAAATTCAATGATAAGCTTGACCCTAAAAAGTCAAAGCTAGTTGATAAATTTGCAAATCTGAAGATTAATCTCTCAGAATCCAAAGACTTTGTCTCTGAAGAAAAAGACTCAGAAGGAAAAGCCAAAGAATCTGAAGAAACGACTCAACCAAAAGCAATAGTTGGTCCAGCTCATCAGAAGAAGAGCAGATCAAGAACTTCTCATTCTGAAGAACTGATTCTGGGAGACAAGAATGCTTCAGTCAGAACTAGATCTTCATTCAAACCTTCTAAAGAGACTCTTCTAGGTTTGGTGTCTCTTATAGAACCCACATAAATTGATGAATTTCTTCTGAATAATGAATGGATTTTGCCTATGGAAGAAGAACTGAATCAATTCACCAGAAATGATGTTTGGGATCTTGTTTAGAAACCAAAAGTTTTCCATGTCATTAGAACCAAATGGGTCTTCAGAAACAAGTTGAATGAGAAAGGCAAGGTTGTAAGAAATAAAGCTCGACTGGTAGCACAAGGTTATAGTCAGAAAGAAGGTATAGACTATACATAAACCTTTTCTCCAGTTGCCAAGTTAGAGTCTATTCGTCTTTTAATTTCTTTTGCAGTCACTCATGACATCATCCTTTATCAGATGGATGTTAAGAGTGCATTCCTAAATGGATATATTTATGAAGAAGTATATGTGCATCAACCCCCTGGTTTTGAAAGTTCTCAAAATCCTGATTTTGTTTTTAAACTGAAAATATCTTTGTATGGTCTGAAGCAAGCTCCCAGAGCTTTGTATGATAGACTAAGTAACTTTCTTTTGGAAAATGATTTTACCAGAGGGAAAGTGGACACAACTCTCTTATGCAAAACCTTCAAGAATGATATTCTGGTTGTGCAAATTTATGTTGATGATATTATTTTTGGTTCTGCTAATGCGTCGTTGTGCAAGGATTTTGCTAAGTCTATGTAGGCAGAATTTGAAATGAGTCTGATGGGAGAACTTAAGTTCTTCCTGGGAATCCAGATTGATCAAAGATCAGAAGGCACTTACATTCATCAGAGCAAATACACAAAGGAACTTCTTAAGAAGTTCAACTTATCAGAATGTAAGCAAGAAAAGACTCCAATGCATCCTACATGTATTCTGGAGAAAGAAGAGGTAAGCAGTAAGGTAAATCATAAGCTATTTAGAGGTATGATAGGCTCTCTTTTATATCTAACTACTTTTAGACCTGATATCTTATTCAATGTCTACTTATGTTCTCGCTTCCAATCAGATCCTAGGGAAACTCACTGAATTGTTGTTAAGAGAATCTTTAGGTATCCGAAAGATACTACTAACCTTGATTTATTTTATAGAAAATCAAGTGAGTATAAATTAGTAGGTTATTGTGACACTGACTATGCTGCAGACAAAATGGAAAGAAAAAGTACTTCTGGAAGTTGCCAATTTCTGGGAGATAACTTGATCTCATGATCCAGCAAGAGAAAACCAACAATTGCGCTCTCAACAGCCGAAGCTGAATACATTGCAGCTTCTGGATACAGCACTTAGATACTCTAGATGAAGAGTCAGCTGGAAGATTATCAGATATCTGAGAGTAACATTCATATTCTTTGTGATAATACTTCTGCTATTTGTTTATCTAAGAATCCTGTCTCGCATTCTAGGGCTAAGCATATTGAAATAAAACATCACTTTTCACGTGACTATGTTTAGAAGGGAATTTTTCATTTAAAATTTATTGATACAGACCATCAATGGGCTTATATATTTACAAAACCCCTTGCTGAAGATAGATTCATATTCATTCGGAAAAACCTATTTATGAAGTTATGTCCAAAATAAAAAGATGTATTTCAGAATGTTAAAGTCTTCAGAACTCTGTATTAGATTCTGAGATTGTTATTCCTTCTGACTCTGAAACATGAGCTTTCTAAAGTAAGGAAGTTTTCATGAATCATAAAGGTTCTAATCAGAAGCAATCTTATCAATTTGTCTTCCTAATTCTGAACAGTCGCTGCATTAAATGGTTGTCTTGTCGTTTGATTTCTTGTGGTTCTTAGTGATGATAGTTGTCCCACTTTCTGAGCATGCGTGATAAAATCGTGACACATTGGGTTTAACAATTTTTGGAATTGGGTTTAAACTCTTACGCTTACCCATATGGTTGTGTATTCCCTTTTTATCATTGTAGCACCTCAAATTTGCACCTCCCATTTGTATATACATTTTCATTTTTTGGTCATTAGCATTGCATTGTCCACTGCATAGCATTGCATTGTCCATTGCCTAGTGCAAGTCATCAGTCAAGACTGGTCAGAAGGATCAGTTGTGCAAGCAAGCAAGTGCATTTGCCATGGAAGCAAAGCCCTAGGGTTGGTTCAATGAGTTCATGTGACCTAGGGATCATTTTGAAGTGGTTTGGCCAAAGGTTGGATGTTCAAAGCTCATCAGTCAAGATGCAATTCATCTGAAACCCTAGAAAGTCAACCAAAGTCAACTGTCAATTCAATCATGGATTTGAAGGTAGGAGATGGTTAGAGAGGCCTCATTCATGTCCATACAAGTCTCACTTGACATTTCAAACATCAACATTGAAGAATTTGAGGTCAGATGAAAAGTTTCCAAAAATAGTAAGTGACCTGTAATTTGAAACTACCAAAAATGGAAAGGTTTTCTCCTCAAGATTACATCATCAAGAAAGCTTCAAATGAAATTTTGTCCAACATGAAAGTTGAAGCTCTTGCTCTCCCATTTCCAAAAAGTCAAAGATCATGAATTTCTCATGTATGGTTGAAAAGATATGGATCAATCATGGCCAAGTGAATTTGAACTTCAAGAATGCATAACTTTCACACCAAATGTCCAAATGGAGTGGCTCTTTTTGCAACATTTCTCTCTTGACATGCACTATCCAAAACATGCATCACATACCATGCATTTCCATCACAAAAATATTTGCATTTTCATTTGAATTTTGGAGGGAAATTCCAAATTTGAAAATTAGGCATTGGTTTCACATGGCAACACTTGCTTTGGCTCCAAAATAGCATTTCAAGTGAATTTCCAACAGAATTTGTGCACTGTTCCATTGGTTTGCATGCATAAGGGTGAAATTGGCAAATTGGCATAAACACCTTGTTTTCACTAATTACACTTGCATTGGTTAAGCATGATTAACAAACATGATTAGCACCTCATATATATAGCTAATCCTAACAGAAAATGGCATTAACACATCACAATCTTCAGATCTGAAATTTTCTTCACATTGTTCTCTCAAACTTTTCATCAAAATTCTGCATATACATTGCATCTTCCTTGATTGATTCATCATCCACAAGCATATTTGAGTATTTTGGAAGCAAGATCCAGAGGATTTCATGCATTTCTGAAGCAACTCGAAGCTCACACTCATCCATGGAAGTTGCAAATTCAGCAAGGATCAAGCACGATTGAGCTTTCATTCTTCATCCATTCGTCCATATAAGCATTGAGGAGCATTTGTTCGAGCTTAGCATGGCCTGAATTGAGCAATTCCACTTCTGCATCTTCAACAAGGTCAGAATTCGATCTCCTATATTCTTAAATTGGTTATATGGATGTTGTAGATCCTTCATCACTGAGTATACTGAGCTTTAGATCATTAATTTTCATGAAGAAATGAGTTAGATATGTTAGATCTAAGTTTGATGGTTGAAACTTAAATGCTTTGATTCTCTGGATATAGGTTGAATTAGAGTAAATTAAGCCTGGATTCATGTTGTGTGTGGAAAGATGAACGCAATGGTGTGCTTGATTTCAATTTCTGAGAATTTTGTTCTTGAGAGCGTATGAACATGATGAATGTTGATGAAGTTGTTAGGGTTTTCGTTTCCAGATTGTGTTTGATCTTGCCTGGCGCGTGTTGCATGAGTTTGTGTGTTTATAAGCATGCATTGGTCCAGCGTGTCACATGCATGGCATAATGATTGGCCAGGAGCGTTTGAGCGTGCCACATCACTTAAGTGAAACGGCGCGTTTCACTACTAGCGCTCCTAATTCAAATTTGTGTCCAGTTCGATTCTCAGCTTGGACAAATCCAAATAGGCCTTTTGCATTTTATTTCCTTTTCTCCATCCATTCATGTATATGCTTTATCATGTTTTTTTAATTTTTTCTTTCACTTCAAAAAACATAACTAAATAAATATTCATCCAAATAATGTGTGGATTTTTGCATTGTTCTCCTTGTTGTGTCTAGTATTTTTTGAGCATTTTTCCAGAAATTGTGCACGGATGGAAATTAATTTTTGCCTAGGGTTTGTTAACATGTATGCTTTTTGAACCTTGCTTGCCATATGCTTTGTGAAATGATGAGTTTTAATCCAATGATTATGAAATTTGACATGCTTAAACTAGACATCTTGCTGGACATTTTGGTGTTGAGTTTACATTTTTATCATTTGTGGTTGCTGAGATATGCTCATGTTAATGTAGGTGTGACAATGTGTGTCACACCTTTGCTTGCTCAACTTGATGAATTTCTTTGCCATGCCAAATAAATGCCAAATGATGTGATTTTTTGTATGATTCTTCTTCTAGATGTTGTGATTGATCATGAATTTTCTTGGAACTTTTGGATTCATTTCTGATTTGTTTGATATTTTTATTTCTGGATTGTCATTTATGAGTTTTTGAATAGTCTTGAACTTCCATGATTTTTGAAATGCTGGTTGTTTATCATATGGATGTGAAATTTTGCACATTGTTTCTAGACATGTTGAAGTTTGTTGTGGCTTTGGTTTGAGGTCTTTACCATTTGTCAATTCTGTTGTAGGCTTGTGCTAAGTTGATGTATCAAATTGTGTCCTATTTGAGCTTGTTTGTGCTTACCTTTCCTTATGGAATTTGATTACCATGCTTAAACTTGTCCAAATGCCTTGATTTTTGGTGTGTTAATCATGTTGTGTGTTCTGTTTAGCCATGATTTTTCTTGGGATTAATTGAATCATTTTTGAATTGATGTGGATTTGTTCATTCTGTTGCCTCAATGTGCTTTCAACTTGCATGCCTTGCCATGATTGATTTGTGAAATAAATTTGGTTGATGCTATTGACATGAGACCTTTTAGATTATGTTCTTATTGGTTTGAGGTTGATTCATGTTGAAATTCATGTTCTGTTTTGAATTATTTCTCCCTCTTTGACCCTAGGCCTTGTCCTAGTGGTTTGCCTCTCATGTTTGAGCTTTGTTTTCAGGTTAAGAAGCACATGGCCATAAGAGGATTGATTCATTTACTTGAGTTGGATTATTTGGTTGATGTTGACTAATCTTGACTTGTGTTGTAGGTGGCTCTTAGCTCATTTGAGTTGAGCTTGTGTCTTGCACCTTGTTGCATTGCTTGTTTGACTATGTCTGTTGATTGTTGACTATTGGTTGTCTGTTTAGTTCATTTGAGTTGTGTACTGATTGAGTTGGATTGTTTTCAGGTACATTAGTTGCTTAAGTTCATTGTGAACTTTCTTTTGCTTTGCTTGGTTGCATAAGCATTGAGGTATAATTTCTTTGACTTCATGTAGTCTGGAAGACCTGTCCTGTTACTTGGGCAGGCACCTGTCTGAAGTCCTCCTTAAGAGGCAATGCTTGTGTTTGCTTATCTTTGTGCTAAGCAGGAAAAGACCTTTGATAATGCAATTGGCAGATAAAAGAGATGTGTAATCCATCTCCTGCTAGTTAGTGTGTCATCTACTTTGCTCGCACACCTTGTGTTGATGCATTGTGGATATTAACCCAAGATCTATGTTGTGTCAGTCATATGTGGATAGAAGAGTTCCCACTTTCTGAACTCCCACACCTTCTATTTGAGTCAAGCTCTCCCAGGCCAGGGATAAGAGCTGTGAGGTCTTACCCTCACTTCCTATTTCATCTGCTTCACCCTAACTCTCAATGTTAGGGTTAAGAGCTAACATCACCCGATTCCAGTTGGCTTGTGCTTCACAGCCTAACCTTGTGTGAGCCCACTTTGTTTGTATATAGTGTGTGCTATTTGTGTGTATGTTTGCTTTGCTTGTGCTGTTTAGGATAGCTTGCTCCCTGTGCAAGTTAGGCTAGTCCTTTTTCCCTGCGTAGGGGAACTACGTCGCCCTGATCCTCATACCAGATGAGGTACGTAGGCAGGAGATGAGCTGATCTATCCGGGCGCCCTTTTTCTTTTGTACCCCCTTTGTGTGTGTTGGAGTCTGACGTAAGTCCAGCGATTGGCAGTTGGTTTCCTGTGTCTTGTTTGCTTGTTGGAGTCTGACGTAAGTCCAGCGATTGGCAGTTGGTTTCCAGTGTGTGTTTGTTGGTTCGGAGTCTGATGTAAGTCCAGCGATTGGCATTCGGTTTCCATGTTTGCCTGTTTGTGTGGAGTCTGACGTAAGTCCAGGGATTGGCAGTCGGTTTCCTGTGTGGGTTTTGTTTGGCGTGCGTTAGCCGAGCTACGAGTGCTCTGATTCTTCTCCGGTCAGAGAAGATACGTATGCATAGGATGCGACATCCTAGCGAGCACGTTTCCCCTGTCCCGAACTACGTCGACTCTGATGTCTGTGCCTGACAGACTACGTAGGCCCAGGATGCGATATCCTGCCGAGTCCTGTTTCTTTTGTCTTTCTGTGTTTCCTTCCAACCTTGTGCAGTTTGTGAGCAGTTTCTAGCAACCTTATCCTTTCTTTCCGAGCGTGGATCTCGTCGAGTACGACGGATGCGTAGGGGTGCCAATACCTTCCCTTCGCATAACCGACTCCCGATCCCATCTCTCTCTGGTCGCGAGACCATGTCTTTTCCAGGTTTACTTCGAGCGTTTCCTTTCCCTCTTTTGAGATAAATAACGCATGGTGGCGGCTCTGTTGTTTCGTTTTCCCGCCGGTTTTTCGCGTAATGCGACAATCAACATTGCAAAAATTTCTATATAAACCCACTTCACTCACATTTTCGCACTACACGCACATTACTCCCACACTTTTAGTTTTCAACCTAAAAACACCCATTTTCTCTCTGCAATTATTCTTCATCTTCATCTTCTTCGATGACTGAACAACAACAACATTCCTCAAGCTCCTCAAAGGCAACTGAAAGTAACCCCATTTTGGATGGGATTCCAAAATTAACCCTTAATACTCTGGTCAACGAGTTAATGGTGTTATGTGAAACCATTGTTGATTTCAAAAACTTGAAGGAAAACGGTTTTGATTTCACTGAAACTTTGGATATTCAAGGATGGAAAACTTTCTTCGAGGGACTCACAGGTCTAATTTATCCTGTGTTGGTAAAGCAGTTTTGGGTTCATACAACTACTGAGAAGGAAATTATTACTTCCTATATCATGAATAGGAAAATAGTTATCACTGAGAAGTCTATAGTTGATATAATTTCCCATGATGGTAAAGGAAAAATGATTCACATTGCTAAGATCACTGCTAAGAGAGAATCTATCATTTCTCCAGTTATCTTGAAGGAGGAAACTAACTTTGTTGATGAAAAATGTCCTAGTGCTAAGGACTTAACAAGGAACCTAAGAGTTTGGTTCAATATTATTTTGGGTTGTATTCATCACATGCCAAGTACAAATAATTATGACTATATCAACACGCGCCAGAAATTCATGTTCTTCTGTCTGGAGAAGGGTGTCAAGATGGGAATTCATTCAATTATGTTTAAGCTCATGAGGGATTCTATCAGAGAATCCAGAACTAGTGTCTCTTATAAGAAGACAAAGAGCAAATTCATTCCCAACGGCCAATTAATTTTTGAACTGTTCTTCATCAGTGTCAATTTCTTCATCAATATTCACCACTTCTTTATTTGCGGCTTTCTCTTAAGACTTGGTAACATTTTCAATAATCCTCTTCATGATATTGGAAATGGGAATATCATCATCCACATCATCTTCTTCATTCCTTTTATCATGACCCTTAGGCTCTTCATTTTGAATATCCTCATTCCTTAATCCTTCATTGGACTCATGGTTTTCATTCAAGATATTACCCAAATATGAATAAAAAAGAGGATCATTAATAGTTTGAAAATTAGTAGGTTTAGTGTGTGGTTCATCATATGTTGGAATATATGTTTCAACATTTGAATCAACATGTGGATCAGCGTGTGATTCAACATGTGGTTAGTTATCAGTGGATTCGGCATGATTAATGATTTTCCCAGTGGTGTTGTTATCAACTTCCTTAGAAACATTCATATATTCAACAAGATTATATATGAACATGCACATTTTGGTTCCTTTTCAAAGGTACTAACCATTTTAGAAGATTTCTTCTTCGTGGTGGCTTCACCCTTTGATCTTTTTGTTGAAATGTCAACTGGAAAAACCATCGACATAGGAACTGGGTTTAGAATCACATCAGTTTCATCAACATTGCTGCTAGATCTAGAAACCCTGGTTTTATTAGATGTTCCTTTCTCCTCCATCTTTACTCCTAGAATTTTGACCCCATATGAGTTGGTAACAGGTTTGGGTTCATAATGTTTAACTTCATTAGCTTTTTAGCTCATTTTTTAAACTAGTTTAAGAGAGATGAAGGTGAGCAGATGTGCTATAACAATATATATATATATATATATATATATATATATATAGAGAGAGAGAGAGAGAGAGGCTTGTTTTTGCATGTGAGTGAGGAGTAGTTGTGAAAAAAATTGAATTGGAAGAGAATTCCCCTTATTTTACATGTTTCATTCATCAAAAGAGATAAAAAAATTCCTTTTATTCTAACACACCTCCCTTGTATTAATTTCTCCAAGATTTCACACATGTAAATACTAACAACACCCCTTACTTTTTCAAACTGAACAACATCTAAGGTTTTAGTAACAATGTCTCTTAAATGCTTTACTTGTAGACTAAGAAAGTATGTGAAACCTTCTACAAGACTCTTCTCAAATTGAGAATGCATTTGGTGAACATAATGTTCTACCATCATGAAAGCATCACATGTCTCAAATTTTTCTTTAATAAAATTGATCCAAGTGTATCTTGAAAAATCATCCACATGTATCAAGACATATCTTTTTCCACCCAAAATTTCAACTTGTATAGGCCATTTCATATCCATATGAAGTAATTCTAGAACTTTTGAGATGGTAAGATGTCGAAGCTTCTTGTGGGACATCTTGGCCCGCTTGCCTATTTGACAATTTCCATAAATTTGTCCTTCTTCAATCTTGAGCTTTGGCAATCTCTTGATAGTATCTTCAAATATTACATTTCTCATACTCTTGATATTGATATGACCAAGTTTTTTGGTGCCATGGCTTAGTCACATCTACCTTGAATATCAAACATGTTAGGGGATGACTTATTTTAAGACATCCACACATAACATTTTGTCTTTGGAGCTTGATCCTTTCATTAACACTTCTTGATATTTTCTAGAAATAATGCATTCTTATTTATTGAACCTCATATTCCGACCTTGATCATATAGTTGATTTATACTGATCAAGTTTGCAGTTAATCCTTCTACCTACAACACATCATCAAGGCTAGGTAGACCTGGATAGACCAGTATGCATATAACCTTGGTTTTTCGTCTTGCTTCATCACCAAATCTAACATAACTATTAGACTATGATATTAACTCTTCTAGATAGTTATTTTCTCCAGTCATGTGCTTGGAACAACCACTATCAAAAATACCAATCTTCTCTTGAGGAAACTCTAAGAGATGTGTCAGTTATGAGACAAGTGTTGATTCTTTGGGTTTCCAAACTTTCTTTGTTAGAGTTTTCTTGCCTTTATTTTTGTAGAACCTTGGTTGACTATAGGTCTTAGGATATCCATACAGTCTATAATAATAAGGCTTTATATAACAATATCTTCCACGCTAGTGACATCTCCATGATGAGTTCTTATTTCTTCTAGACTAAGGATACATACTTTGAGCGAGATGTTGAGACATGTTGCCCAACATCAGAACCTCAGTTTTCTTCTCATGTGGGGTAAAATTTTTAGTAAGAACTTTTGCTTCTTTTTCTCATGGAGTTATAGTCAAATTCTATTCCATTCATATCATTATACATCTCTCCAACTTCCAAGATTTCCTCAAGATCCTTAGAACCATTGTTCAACATACATACAAACTTTTTCATATTATCAAGTTTGGATTTCAACAAGGTGACTTCCTTTTCCAGACTTGCAATGGTTGATCCAAGTTTCTCCTTTTTCATAAGTATAACACTTATAGTTTTCTTTTGTTTCTCTACTACCATGCATGCGTCTTTCCACTGATTGTACAAGAGTTTGTATGTTTCAGCTAAATTTTCACCGATGATTTCTTCATCACTAGACTCACTAACAGATTCATATTTTCCCGTGAAAGCCATCACCTTGTTAGCTAAATCTTCTTCCCTCTCGTCATCAGAATCATGCCAAGTAATTGACATACCCTTTTTTTATTTCTTTAAAAATGTAGAACATTAAGCTTTAATGTGACCAAAATCTTCATATTCATGACATCAAATTCCTTTTCCTTTGATAAGTTTGTCTTTATCATTGCTCTTGCAATGGGGACCAATGTTCTTGAAGTTGTTTGGCATTTTGTCTTTGATATTTGCCCTCCATCTTCTATCTAGTCTCTTCAAACCTTTGTTAAAATTTATACCAACAAGATCTATAACATCTGATAGACTTTCTTCAGTATCATATTGATTTTCATCCTCTTTAGTGTTGGATACAAAGGCAATACTCTAGGTTTTATTTTCAGTTATAGCATTTATTTCCACCTCAAAGGTATTCAAGGAACTAATGAGTTCATCCATTTTGATCGTGATAATATCTTTAGGTTATTCAATAGACATGGCCTTCATATTAAGCCTTTTAGATATGGATCTTAATATCTTTCTGACCATTTTTTCTTCAGACATCTTCTTTCCTAAGGCAAAAGAAGTGTTGGCAATATCACGCAACTTGATGTTGAAGTTAGAGATGGATTCATCTTCCTTCATTCTCATATTTTCAAACTTTGTTGTGAGGAGTTGCAATCTTGACATATGTACTTTGGAGGTGCTTTCATGTGCAGTTTTGAGAATCTATCATGCCTCTTTGGCTTCACCACATGTGTTGATTAATCTAAACATGTTCTTGTCCACACCATTAAAAGTATCACTTAGAGCTTTGGAGTTTCCAAGAGCTTCAACATTAGTTAACTCAACTTCTAATTTTGAGATTGATATTCCATCTTGAGAGGTAGACATAGGGTATTTCTAACCTTTTAATATAGTCTTTCATGTTTTGTTGTCCATGGACTTAAGAAAAGAAATCTTCTTGGATTTCCAATAATCACACTCAATATTTATTTACACTGAAAAATGATAAACAACCGTTGGTCTTTGACTACGGGTTACTCGCAGGATCAACTAGTGAATCCTAGGACATTGTGTCAAATAACCGTTTAGTTTTTGTTTCTCTTGTTTTCATGTAATCACTTTTGACTTGGTCGAAGGAAGTTTTCAAGTGCTTGTAAGAAAAAGGATAAATTGTCGACTTCGACTAAACAAAAATGTTTAAAAGAAATGATAGAAAACTGGAAATGCGAATAAAGTATTTTAAATGAGCCTGAAATTAGATAAAATGAAACAAGGATCGAGAAGGTAAAATTTAACAACTTTGCACTGAAAGTAAATAATGGTAATTCAACTATTCTTACATTCTCCCGTAAGTTACTCGTTTCTCTATGTGTTGATACTTTGAGTTTCTTTAGTGAGATTTTTGTAAAATAATGAACACCCTAAATTCAACATAATAAACTCCTCTATATACAAGTAACAAATAACTGCTTCTAACGTCTCTATCTCAAAACACCGCCATGTAAAGACCTGCATGCAACGCTTTCTCCACGAGTCACTTTGGAAAGAAACCTACAGGCAGTTATTGATATTTTGAATGCAATCTTGCGCCCCTAACTAACCACCATGTCAACCACTTCACCGATGTCTCAAATACTGAATAGTCGACACTTCCACATGGTCAAATTAACTCTTATTACATCCGAAAAACTTGCTAAGTCTTGATCCTGATCGAACCAAAACTCTTTCGACTCTTCCCTGTGTGTTGAGGTTTTTCACCTGTCGAAAATCAGAGCTAACAAATTGCCCCCAAAAAGGTCTCTTTCGACGTTTCTAGGAGATAGGGGTATTTCTTTATCTTTCCAATTGCTAGTCACCTAGTGGGCTGATGTCACATTCATCATGACATTTCTCTCAAATGTCACCTCGAAAACGTGCGTCTCCCACTTCCCATACCACTACTCATCATGGCACCGGACTCATAGGGTAGTGTGGCTACATGCAATCAATCACCTCAGTTTCTTCTGGGGAAACGCCACATGTTACTTCATTTGCTCCAACTATCAAGTTAAGGAGACTGAATAGTCTCAACTCTTTCCAATATAAATACTTTCTCCTAACCTTTTCATCATATTTCCAACATTTTTCTGAACTTTTTCTCTGAAAAAACAATTCTTCTCTTCAAAAACCTCACCACTCACAACAATAGCACCTCCGAACAAGAACGTCAAAGCCTCTAAGGAAACTATTCCACTAGCCTACACATTGCACCATGCCACCGTCATTGGGAATAAAGAGTATGTTCCAGAACCTCCTAATTTTGAAGAAAAACTTTGAATCTACAAATCTCAGATACTCATTCCTTTCACTATTTCTGAAAAAACCCATGCTCTTATGGGTCCTATGCTTGACCCTGCAGAGGGTCTTGTTAGGTCTACGAATTTCTTTCCTGCTTACCATAGGACAAAACCTGTAGTTAGTATTAAAGAACCCATGAGCCCAGAATACCAAACCAACTCCCTACGAGTTTTTCGTTCAGCTCCCCTAACCAAAAATGATTATTATATCACATGGCTATATAAAATAGAAGCAAAAATGAACAAAACATAGAAATAAATAGGTATCTTTGACCTAATTCAGTTGTCGAGGACTGGCCCCTCATACTACCAAAACCTCTTGGTTGCCTCCCTTTACTATTGGGAGAGTATGACTTACACATTTCAACTTCCTTGTGAAATGTTGACTCCCACGTTCTTTGATGTGGTAGCCATTATAGGCCTTCGTCCTGATGGTGATAACTTCGGTCCTAATGCACAAGATGAAGATAAAATTAAATTTGACAGTAATTGTGCTGGCTTTACAAAGTACATTGAGGATTACCATTTTACTGAAACCAATGGAGTTACTATTGAAGAGCATATCGCCTTCTTGGCCTTATGGCTCTCTAGATGCATATTTTGTTGCAAATCCCTGAAGAAGGCAAAGATATATTTAACTCTTGCCAATCAACTCACGAAGGAAAGAACGTGCGCCTAAGCCAATTGATCTTAGGATCTTTATATGCATCCCTAGGAAAAGCTATTGATTCCTTAAGAAACATCAAACCAAAAGATTGCTTATTACTTGCTAGACCATTTTGGTTACTCTTGTTGTGGCTTAATGCCACCTTTCAAACTTTGTTGAAAATAAAATGCCCTGACGATGCGGATCCCATCATTAGTGACCAACATATCGAAGGAATCTGATTGCACCTCTTAACTCCCACCGAAAAATGCAAGTCAGATTAAGATGCATTATGCTCCTATGTCATGATGTTTTCCAAATGTTACAGAATTACTAAAAACAAATCCCCTTTTGCAAAGAGGACTCATGGACCAGAGTGGTTTACTCGACCACTTCCAAGAAAAGGTGAAAAAGGGAAAGAAACCAAGAAGATCTGGGCATCATTTCTAACACCACGACTCTTTTCTGTCCATCTTGAATCATTTAAGGATCATGTAAGGATCATCAGCTATCAACCCAACTTGGTGTCCTGACAATTTGGTATAAGTCAAACCATCCCTCGGCGATTCTATCAAAAGAAGAGCGATTTATGTCTTAGCACCGTCGATTACTCCGAAGATGATTACCTCCATAGGCTAACTAGGCATGCTAGCCACCGACCTACTCTTAGCCTTTTTGGCTTCGAGCCCACCTATTATTCCACTCAAGATTTTGACACCTATCATGCTAAAGAATTTACGGATGTTGTGACCATAAATCAACATCTCACTGTTGCTTTTTCTTGCTTGCAGCAAAAATTCAAAAAAGGTAGATCTAAACACATCAAGGAGATTCATGCTATCCAGAAGTACTTTGAGACTATACATGACCCAAACGATCTTAGTCAGACAATCTGTGAGGCAGCTGTGAATCTAAAGCAAAAGATGGAGGCGAAACTACCTGATTTGAAAAATCCTAGTTATGTGAAAGATAGATACGACTTCACCCTCAAATTTTATCCTCTGAGATTCCCTTCTTTGCCAACCAGTGACATGGCTTTGGCCTTCGCGTCTTCGTTTCCAATGTGGTTAGTTTGTGGGGAATTTATGAAGGTCCATAAAAACAAGAGTCTGAAGCCTGCGCAACGAGTAACTCTAAATAAGTTGGATCTATACAGTTTCAAAGACCACCTTCATGTCAACATTAAACATGTCAGGTTCGAAACTCCCATACATGAGGGTGAGGAAAGCAAAGAATATTTTCAACATCTTCTTCATCTATTACTTCTCACTCTTTAAACTAATATCTAGTTTTGTTTGATCCCAGTCGTCGAACATAGGAAAAGGACAAGGGATGTCACAAGCGCTCAAGTGACACTCACCGAGTCGAAGGTTGAGGCAGCCTCTTCCCAGCCTGCCCAAGTATGTATTCTGGTGCCACTCACATTTGTTCGACATTTAATATTTTATGCTTTTTTATTAATCTGACATCTTTTCCCCGCCTTTTTGCCATACAGGTTTCTGATACTATTGCAAAGGGAGGATCTGCCGCAACAACTAGTGAACCCGTTACAGCGGACGACTCATCCCCGGAGTCTCCTCCTCATGAGAAGAAGACCAAGGTGTTGGTGCAAAGAGAATCCCTACTAACCATAGTGGCGCTGACTCTCAAAGCAAGGTCCGGAAATAAAACTGTTATTAGCAAAACCACGAAAGCAACTCCTCTCACTAGGAAATTGGCGTCAAATGAAAGCGCCAACTCTAGTCCTGACGAAGAAACTCTAAAGGTAATTTTAACCTCTGTCTATTTCTCTTAATTTCTCCATGTAAATAACTTACAAATGATTTTCCAAGAGGACAAACTGGAAATGCAGTTTGCACCTGTGTTAATTGTTAAACTAACGCCAACCAGCAGTTTACCAGCACATTAACCATAGGTCACCATAATAGTTGTAAACGAAGTCGATAGCCCATAGAGGTTGAAGATAATACTTCTTATCCCTCAACTGACCAAGCATTCCTTGCTGATTCTTCTTCCTCTACCTCAATTGATGAAGAAAGGACCCACATGGACATGGCTGGGATTTCTCCATAAACTACTTTAAATAAGGAAAGTCCTCAACAGATATACCCTTTTGTAAATCCTTAACCCATCAAAGAGATCCAGCCACAAGAGAACATTGTTGATGTCTCTAAAAGTATCGAGGATCTTACCATCGTAA
The DNA here is from genome assembly GCF_024323335.1 of Lathyrus oleraceus. Classification (NCBI taxonomy): domain Eukaryota; kingdom Viridiplantae; phylum Streptophyta; class Magnoliopsida; order Fabales; family Fabaceae; genus Lathyrus; species Lathyrus oleraceus. The sequence continues at coordinate 461,834,169 of NC_066585.1, forward strand.
CTGCTTCTAGCATGTAAAAGAACAAACTTGACGCGTCGAGCGCCAAGAACAGAAACCTGCCAATTAATCCTCTGTCCCAAGAAGAAATATATACGCTAAAAAAAAAAGCTGATCCTAGGGCCTATATAAGAATGATGCTTAGGAGTCACAATATCTCCACTAAAAGAAGCTCTAGTTCTTCGACCGTATCTTGCGGTGCAACTGTGCCTGCGCCTATTGTCGAGACTTTGAAACAACTAAAAGCCCTTGTTGAGGATGTCAATCTTTTCAAATTTTTGGAAAAGGATTTCATATATGGTTATAGCATCAAAACTCTTATGAAGAAACTGGATTTCCTGATGCTCCTGCCGAGGTGGTCGAATTTCTATTTACTTTTGGCCCTCTTTTTGACCAGATTCATGATGACTTCCAACGCAAGCACAACGCCAAGACCAAGGTTGCGCCAAGGCATCTGAGAGATCTAAAGAGTGGAAATCAGTTAGTGAATTGGACCAGCACACAGAGGAACTTGAAGAGAGCCTTCTCCAGGAAAACAAGGTTATCACTACCTTGGATGCTCAAATTGATAGCTGGAAAAAGGAAATAAAAGCTTTGCAAAAGAATGTGCAAGTCACTGAAGTAGAAAAAACCAACCTTCAGAGAGTCAGTCAAATCCAATTGGACAAAGAGACTCAAAGAGGTATTAAATACTTGGAAACGGTCGACACTTTTGACAGTGAGCTTTCAACCTATGCTTCGATTATTTCTCAATCTAATTGTCGACTTAACTCTGTCAAAGTTCAACATGAGCGACTTGGGCCTAATTTCCACTTTTTGCATTCTTAAGGTGATTGATATGATAGTTTCTTCAAGGGATTTTGAGACTTCCTTGAGTTCAGGCAATACATCCTTCTTGGTGGATTTCGATAAAGGATAAGAGTTTCCATCAATATATTTATCTTAGTTCCTTGACACCACAGTGTCTAGAACATGTGTTCCAGCAAATAACATGTAGTCAAGAGTCAATGGCACTGACGTTTTGCTCTTAATTTCTTCAACATGCACAATATTGGAGTGTTGGTTCAAGATAATTCCAATGATTAAGCAAGAAAAACTATGAGAAGCTTCACATCAAAGGAATCAATATGTTTCATGGTTTGGTCAAACATATACTCTTTAAAACTCAACTTATACTTGGTTCCTATTAGAAAGATCAATTTCACTATGCCATAAGTTATGTATGAAATACGGTTAGTGGGTGCCTAATTAGCTACACATATCATGTTTAGTATTGCATATTTCACACTTAGACAACTAGAAGGAAGTAAACCTTTCTTTGGACATTGATTGACTTGTTCAACAATTATTTATCGATCTATCTTGTCCACATAGGGCATATCATCATAATCTGTAGACTTGTTTTTGCCTAAATACTCATTTGTGATTTTAGGAAATAATTTTACACAACAACCTCTCACATACACCTCCTAAATTATTTTCTTCCTCCAACATTGCATTCATCGGATATGTTAACAATGAACTCCTTGACCAGTTTCTCATAACAAGGTCCAACGTCTGAAACAGTCTTCATGACTCCATCATCCTTCAGCAAATCCATAATCTCTTGACAATCAATAGCTTCTTTGCTAAGCTCTCTTTCATGAGTAATTCTTCTCTGAAACACATACTTCCACTTCTACACACTTGTTTCTTAATGGAATGATACATTATCCAAGGGAGTAGCTGGAATATTAACATGAGTTCTTTTTCCTCCAATATTTCTCCTAGAAGAGGTCACAAGATCTGGGACATCTAGTTCATCAACTGTCTCAGAGTCATTTGTTTGCATAAGTTTTCTCTTTAAAGCCTTCTTATCAGTAGCCTTTTCTTCTACTTTCCTCATTTCATGGGCTTTTCTTCTACTTTTCCATCTTGGTATTCTTCTTAGCAGACTTAGGAGTAATAATTTTTTGCTTCTTCTTGTCTTTAACTTTATCAGCTACAGACTTAGCAATACTTCTCATCACAGACATAACATGTTCTTCATCAGTTTCAACTTCTTTATCAATATTCACCACTTCTTTATTTGTAGCTTTCTCTTGAGACTTTGTAACATTTTTAATAATCCTCTTCATGATATTGGTAATGGGAATATCATTATCCACGCCAGCTTCTTCATTCCTTTTATCTTGCCCCTTAGGCTCTTCATTTTGAAGATCCTCATTCCTCAATCCTTCATTGGAATCATGGTTTTCATTCAAGATATTATCCAGATATGAATCAAAAATAGGATCATCAATAGTTTGAAAATCAGTAGGTTTAGTATGTGGTTCATCAGATGTTGGAATAGATGTTTCAAAATTTGATTCAACATGCGGATCAACGTGTGATTCAACTTGTGGTTCCTAATAAGTGGATTCAACATGATTACTGATTTTCCCAATGGCGTTGTTATCAGCTTCCTTAGACACATTTATATATTCAAAAGGATTATATATGAACATGCACATATGGTTCATTTTCAAAGGTACTAACCATTGTAGAAGATTTCTTCTTCGTGGTGGCTTCACCCTTTGATCTTTTTGTTAAAATATCAACTGGAAAAACCTTCTACATGGGAACTAGGTTTAGAATCACATCAGGTTCATCAATATTGCTAATAGATTTAGAAACCCTAGTTTTCTTAGATGTTCATTTCTCCTCCATCTTTACTCCTAGAATTTTGACCCCATATGAGTTGGTAACAAGTTTGGGTTCATAAGGTTTAGCTTCATTAGATTTTTGGCTCATTTTTTAACTAGTTTGAGAGAGATGGAGGTGAGCAGATGTGCTACTCTCTCTCTCTCTCTCTATATATATATATATATATATGTATATATATATATATATATATATATATATATATATATATAAAGAGAGAGAGAGAGAGAGAGAGAGAGAGAGAGAGAAAGCCTTGTTTTTGCATGTAAGTGAGGAGTAGTTGGGGAAAAAAATTAATTGGAATATAATTCCCCTTATTTTACATGTTTCATTTATCATAAGAGAGAACAATCTTCCTTTTATTCTAGCACGCCTCCCTTGTATTAATTCTCCAAGATTTCACACATGCAAACACTAATAACACCCCTTAGTTTTTCAAACTGAACAACATCTAAGGTTTTAGTAACAATGTCTCTTAAATACTTTACTTGTAGACTAAGAAAGTATGTGAAACTTCCTACAAGACTCTTCTCAAATTGAGAATGCATTTAGTGAACATAATGTTCTACCATCATGAAAGCATCGCATGTCTCAAATTTTTATTTAATAAAATTGATCTAAGTGTATCTTGAAAAATCATCCACACATATCAAGACATATATTTTTCCAACCAGCCTTTCTACTGGCATAAGCCCTGTCAGATCCATATGAAGTAATTCTAGAACTTTTAAGGTGGTAAGATGTCGAAGCTTCTTGTGGGACATCTTGGCCCGCTTGCCAATTTGACACTCTCCATAAATTGTTCCTTCTTCAATCTTGAGCTTTAGCAATCTCTTGATAGCATCCTCAAATATGATAGTTCTCATACTCTTGTTATTGATATGACCAAGTTTTTGGTGTCGTGGCTTGGTCACATCTACCTTGAATATCAAACATGTTAGGGGCTGGCGTTTTTTAAGACATCCACACATAACATTTTGTCTTTGGATTTTGATCCTTTCATTAACACATATTGATATTCGCTAGAAATAATTCATTCTTATTTGTTGAATCTCACATTCAGACCTTGATCATATAGTTGATTTATACTGATCAAGTTTGCAGTTAATCCTTTTACCAACAACACATCATCAAGGCTAGGTAGACCTGTATAGAACAATATGCATATACCCTTTATTTTTCATCTTGCTTTATCATCAAAGCTAACATAACTATTAGAGTATGATCTTAACTCTTCTAGATAGTTATTTTCTCCAATCATGTGCTTGGAATATCCACTATCAAAAATACTAATCTTCTCTTGAGGAAACTCTAAAAGATGTGTCAGTTATGAGACAAGTGTTGATTCTTTGGGTTTCCAAGCTTTCCTTGCTAGAGTTTTCTTGACTTTATTTCTGTTGAACCTTGGTTGACTATAGGTCTGAGGATATCCATACAGTCTATAACAATAAGGCTTTATATGACCATATCTTCCACGCTAGTGACATTTCCATGATGAGTTCTTGTTTCTTCTATACTAAGGGTACATACTTTGAGCAGGATGTTGAGACATGTGTCCAACATCAGAACCTCAGTTTTCTTCTCATATGGGGTAAACTTCTTAGTGAGAACCTTTGCTTCTTTTTCGTATGGAGTTGTAATAAAAATTCATTCCCTTCATATCATTATGCATATTTCCAACTTCCAAGATTTCATCTAGATCCTTAAAACCATTATTTGATATACATACAGACTTTTTCATAGTATCAAATTTGGATTTCAATAAGGTGACTTCCTCTTCCAGATCTGCTATAGTTAAGCCAAGTTTCTCCTTTTTCAGAAGTAAAGCACTTATAGTTTTCTTTTGTTTCTCAACTACCATGCATGCGTCCTTCCACTGATTGTACAAGAGTTTGTATGTTTCATCTAAATCTTCATCGGTTGTGGTGCAAACAGACGACCACTCCTTGTAAAACTTCATGGTCCCCCAACATTGTCCACAACTGGACTCGCAATCACAGGAGCTCTACTCGGCAACCCAATTGTTACAGGAGTCTGATTCACCGGTCTGACCTGATTTTCAGCCCTTCGGTTGCTGCGGTAAGCATTGTCATACTTCCACGGCACAATCCTACTTTCAACAGCCCTACCAGACACAACAATGGTAGTGGGAGCACTGACGGTTACTGGTGCAGAAATGGTAACAGGAGTACCAACAGTTGCAGGAGCACTAGCAATTCTCTGGCCACGTCCCTCGGACGGTTTGAAATAAATGGTGACGGTTGACACCACCCCACGATCCTTCACGGCCCGACTAAACTGTAGACAACCCTCATCAACTAATCTCTGGATACCAGCCCTCAGCTTTGAGCAGCCATTCTATGAACCTTCACAACCTGAACAGTCTTCATAACAGCCCGGGAACACTCCCCCATTCAACAAATGATCCTTCACAACCAACAATGAAGTCTGAACATCCTCAACATTGACCACCAAGTCTTCAGCTTCACCGTCTTCCACATTGTTTACCCTATGCACACCATGCTGAGGCATAGGATTGTTAAAAACATTAGGCACAGGAGCAAAATTGATAGTTTTGGCGTCAATTAAGTCCTGGACCTTATGATGAAAAGCCCTACAGTTTTCAATATGGTGCCCCGGTGCACTAGAGTGGAAATCACAATGAACGTTGGCATCATACCCAGGTGGTATTTTTGTCAACGGAGCCATAGTACGCAACTCCATGAACCCCAATTTGAGCAATTCGGGCAACAGTTCAGCATAGGTCATCGACAACGGGTTGAATCGACGATCTGGCATCCTCTGTCTAGGCTGATACGGACGTTGCTGTTGTTGTTGTTGTTGCGGTGGTTGTTGAACCCTCTGTTGTTGCTGTTGACGTTGTTGAGGTGCTGGAATGGTTACAACGGCAACCTGGCGATACTGGCCTCTGTTCACATTCCTGTGGTGTTGTACAACATTGGTTTCACCCTCTCTCCTGCGGGGTGCCCCAGCAAATGGTTTCTTTGAAGATGAGGAACCAGCATCCTGAATCTTCCCAGCTTTGATCAGACTCTCTGTCCTCTCCCCACAAATTATAACATCTGAGAAACTACCGAACGGGCAGCTACCCATCCGGTCCATGAATACTCCTTGTAATGTACCGATGAACATATCAGTCAGTTCCCTCTCCAGCATAGGAGGTTGTACCCTTGCAGCCAATTCACGCCACCTCTGGGCGTACTCCTTAAAACTCTCTCCAGATTTCTGACAAAGACTCTGCAACTGAGTCCGGCTCGGTGCCATGTCCATATTGTGTTTGTACTGCCTCAAGAAGGCTTCACCCAGATCTCTCCAACTACGAATGGATTCTCTTTTCAGCTCCATGTACCAATCCAAGGAAGCTTCAGACAAGCTATCCTGAAAGAAGTACATCCACATCTTCTCATCGTCTGTGTAAGCAGAGATCTTCCTGTAGTAGGCCTGCACATGGGTGCGAGGGCAAGAAGTACCGTTGTATTTGTCAAATGAGGGCGCTTTGAACTTGTAGGGAATTCTCAACCCTTCCACCAGCCCCATGTTTGTCACATCAAACCCAAGAGAGTTCTGACATTCCATGGTCCGGATCTTCTCAGCTAGGGCATCAACTTTCCGATCTCTTTCGTCAGTTCTTCCCACAACTTCATCATCCTTACTGAGCAGTGTGAACATGTCTTCCTGCCTGTCAACCAGCGGAGCAGGATGTCGAACGGGAGCCCGGGTAGCTCTGGCATTAACAGTCTCTGCAGCAAGAGGTTGTCCATTGATCCGAATACCCCTCAAATCATCACCCACGGCGTAATCATTGGCGGGAGCAGCAGTAGAAACATTGTCATTCACGAGAACACCCACTGGCGACGCACGACTGGGCGGTGGGAGCACAGCTTCTTGTCTCTGGGCTAAGGCACGCAGCTCCTCTTACCCTTGAACGACCCCTTGCATCATTGTCATGAATTGGGCCATGTTAGCCCTTATCTCAGCCAATTCAGCTTGCACTTGGTCCATGTTCCTCTGTTGATTCAATCTGGTTGAGTAGCGGTGCGGACGTTGATCAGCTATCCTGCCTGACACAGGAACCAGAGTGAGAAGTCTCGATCAAGAACACCTGTAATGCAAAATGATATGTGTATGATGCTAATGATGCGTATGATGCACATGATATGTTCATTTCTCAGGCATTCAAGAGCCTAATTCATCTCTCAAGAAATGGCAACCTGCAACAAGAACAACACAGAAGCAACATACACAAGCTAACTGAGCACGAGGTGAAACATCAACAGCCAAATCTATAGATATGAGCAACAAGGATCATACAACAAAGGTTCAAATGATCAGAGTACAACAATGAATCCCATCCAACAAGCCTGGAGGTGATTCTCAACATAAACATCAAAGCTACAAACTAGGAAAGATGTCCTCCAGGAATGAGCGTCTTCAGATAATGGCACTGGTCTATCAACAGGTCACATTCTGAACATTCTGGCAGAGGGGTGATCTTCTCCTTCAGTTGTCTTCTGAGCTCCACAACTTCTCCTCCAAGTTGGCTCTCTGATGCACGTCTCAAGTCTACCTCCTTCTTCAACTGGATGTCTTTGTCTCTGAGTTGCTTTTCCAGGTCTCTTATCTTCTTCTGATAACTGGCTTCAGCTCTCTGCAACCTCAGGCACTCCCGGTGTTCTGCATTCAACAGGGTCTCCATCTCCTCATAGGATCTCTTCTTACCCTTCAATCTGCTAGCATCTTCACCCTGCATGCCTTTGAGTTGATGAGCCAAGTTCAACTTATCAGCTTTGGCTTTGTAAAGCTCCATCTGGGTATCCTGTTCCTTTTCTTTCAACCGACGATTCTCCATCCAGGCTTGCTTGTACTGCTCAGCAGGTACACTCTCATCAAGGATCAAAGGTGGTTGCTCTTGCAATGACTCCATCCTATCATAGGGAAACAACAAAGTCTCCACTCTCTTCTTGACCCACTCAAGGTAAGCAGGCATATCAATGGCAAACTTCTTCCCCAGAACAGCTTCATCCTTGACACCAATGGACTTCCAAGCTCTTCCTACTTGCTCCAATCTAGCAGGGTCACTTCGCTTCTCAAAGTACACACTCTCGGCTATCTCAGCATCAAGTGGTCTTTCATTCATCACAAACCCCAACTGGCGAAGAGAAAGAACCGGATTGTAATTGATGCAACCCTTAGTCCCTATAAGTGGCACATTACGAAACTCTCCACAACTCATGATGACATTACGCACATCCATCCGGTAAGACTGCCACCTGATATCATAAGAGGTAAGAGACATAATCCTCTGAGTCCACTTATGAGTGCTTTGAGCATCCACAAAAGGTCCACTGACTGGCAGGAGAGACAAGAACCATCTGAGCAACAATGGGAGACAACATCTGATAGCTCCACCCTTACCATGTCTGCTGTGAATATCATAGTAAGTGTCAGCTAACAAAGTAGGAACTGGGTTTCCTCCGATGAATATAGTGACTGCAGCAAAGTCCACAAAGTTGGGCATACTCGGGAACAGGACAATCCCATAAATCATGATAGCTAGCTGAGCATGAAAAGCTTCCCAATTTCCCTTCTTTGCTTCCTCTCTAGCCATCCTCAACAGGAACTTCAAAGGTAAACCCACAACATCACCACTGGACTTCCAATTGTCACTCACTTCCTTGACACTCAGATGAAAAGCTCTGGCAACAATCCTGAAATCAACCTCCTCCGGAACATCCAAGAAAGGCACCTGATACTGGATCGGGACATTCAGCAGAATGGAGTACTCCTCGAGAGTGGGAGCTAACTGATAATCCTGGAAAGTGAAGCAACGGAGCTCTGGATCATAGAACTGTAGAAGAGTCTGCAACGACACTGGATCTACCACCATCTCTGATAGTGTCAACAAATCCCCATACTGATCAGCAAACACCTTCTGATTACCGCCGGTCACAAAGTTGCTCAACTCTATCAAAGACGTCAAAGGCTCACGGTGAAAACTATAGGTGCAAGTCTTTCGCTTCAACTCTGGAACGGATGCCATCTCTCACAATGAATAGACTCCTGAATGAACCTGAGAAATGATATGCATGCAAAGATTAGCTTTTTTCTTTTCTTTTTTTCACTTTTTTTCATTTTTTTTTTTTGCATTATTTTTTGAAAATAAACATGCTATGATGCAAATGATGCAAACACGACTGGCTGGCTGTGTTTCTCGGAGCACAGGTTCAAAGCTTCGGCTTGAATTCGGAACCACAAAATCATCTGAGACCCAAAATCATCTGAGACCCAATCTGCAGAACCAAGTCACCAACAGGACCGAGAGTCACCAATAAGTCACCAACAAGTCACCAACGGTACCTGTAATAATGATCATTCCCTCCCCACTCACGAGTGTCGTCTAGGTCAGGGTAAAGTCGAGAGAAACGCAGGATAAGCAACCCTTTCATAGAATATCATCATGTACACACCCGAAGTATGTACCGACAATACCCCATCAGGATCTGAACTGCTCGTGATATCAAGTTCCTCTAAGTGGCGCAATACCACCCGCTTCCCAAGAATCACTCTATTCCTAGGTGTCCTAGAGTCCACTCATAGCCTGGGTATTGGGCCTTTTACCTCATGTAACTCCCACCCCAACAGAGAGACAAACAACCAGCCAGCACAGATGAAAAGAAGATGAATGCAAACATAAATGCAAACAATAAACAAATGAATGCAATAAATGAAACAGCAAAAGAAACCAAACCCTATCCTAGAGAGCTCTAGGAGAGACTCGCTTAGGGAAGATGGACCAGCAAGAGGTCAACTTCTCTCTTATCCCCAGCAGAGTCGCCAGCTGTCGCATTACGCGAAAAACCGGCGGGAAAAAGAAACATCACAGCCGCCACCGTGCGTTATTTATCCCAAAAGAGGGAAAGGAAACGCTCGAAGTAAACCTGGAAAGAACATGGTCTCGCGACCAGAGAAAGATGGGATTGGGAGTCGGTTATGCGAAGGGAAGGTATTAGCACCCCTACGCATCCATCGTACTCGACGGGATCCACGCTCAGAAAGAATAGAAGAAAGGTTGCTAAAACTGCTCACAAACTGCACAAGGCTGGAAGGAAACACCGAAAGACAAAAGAAACGGGACTCGGCAGGATATCGCATCCTGGGCCTATGTAGTTTGTCAGACACAAACATCAGAGTAGACGTAGTTCGGGACGGGGAAACATGCTCGCCAGGATGTCGCATCCTATGCATACGTATCTTCTCTGACAGAAGAAGAATCAGAGCACTCGTAGCTCGGCTAACGCACGCCAAACAAAACACAAACGGGAAACCGGCTGCCAATCGCTGGACTTACGTCAGACTCCACACAAACAGGCAAACATGGAAACCGAATGCCAATCGCTGGACTTACATCAGACTCCGAACCAACAAACACACACACAGGAAACCGACTGCCAATCGCTGGACTTACGTCAGACTCCAAACAAAGAAACAAGACACAGGAAACCAACTGCCAATCGCTGGACTTACGTCAGACTCCAACAAGCAAAAAAGACACAGGAAACCAACTGCCAATCGCTGGACTTACGTCAGACTCCAACACACACAAAGGGTTGAAAAAGAAAAAGGGCGCCCGGAGAGATCAGCTCATCTCCTGCCTACGTACCTCATCTGGTATGAGGATCAGGGCGACGTAGTTCCCCTACGCAGGGAAAGAATTTCTAGCCTAACCAGAGACTGGGAGATACAAACTACTAGGGAGACTACAACTCGAGCCTAGAAGTTATCATGTATACGATCCCTATGTTGAGGTTTCTATCCTATCTTGCACAGGGAGCAAGCTATCCTAAACAACACAGGCAAATCCATACAAGCACACAAAGCAAGCACACACTATATGCACACAACTGGGCTCATACAAGGTTAGGCTGTGAGACACAAGCCAACTGGAATCGGGTGATTTTAGCTCTTAACCCTAACATTGAGAGTTAGGGTGAAGCAGAGGAAATGGGAAGTGAGGGTAAGACCTCACAGCTCTTATCCCTGGCCTGGGAGAGCTTCAGACAAATGAAAGTGTGGGAGTTCAGAATGTAGGAACTCTTCTCCACATATGACTGACACAACAAAGATCTTGGGCTATTATCCACAATGCATCAACACAAGGTGTGTGAGCAAAGTGAATGACACACTGAGTAGCAGGAGATGGATTACACATCTCTTTTATCTGCCAATTGCCTCATAAGAGGACTTTTCCTGCTTGGCACAAAAATTAAACAATCACAAGCATTGCCTCTTAAGGAGGGCTTCAGACAGGTGCCTGCCCACATAACAGGACAGGTCTTCCAGACTACATGCAGTCAGAGAAATTATACCTCAGTGGTTAAGCAACCAAGCAAAGCAAAAGCAAGTTCAAAAGAACTCAAAGCAACTTAAGTACCTGTGAAAAATCTAAACCAATCAGTTCAACTGTACAGACAAACAATCAACAAGCAATAACAGACAATATTCACAATGTGCAAGCCACAAGGCAAACTCAAATGAGTTAGCATCAACCTACAAAACACCACAAGGTTAGCCAATCATCAACCAATTAGTCAAACTCAAATGAATGAGCCACTCCATTCATGGCAATGTGCCTTTGAACCTCTTGATGAACAGAAATGAAACCACGTGCTTCCAAGCCTTGCCACGCTTCAAATCTTCTCCTATGATGCTTATGAGATGAATGATGATGAAATGGAAGCTCAAAGATGCACGAAATCAGCTGAATCTCCAACTGCCATGGATGCTTCAATCTTTGCACATAGCTCAAACAGCCACGATTTCCTCTGCTTCCACGTCCAAATGTGCTCAATTATGCTTCATGATGATGAATTGATCAATAGAAAACGCTTAGGTTTGAAGAATTTTGCAAAACGTTTGAGAGAAAAATTTGGAGAATTTGCTTGAATCTAGATCTGAAATCTGTTCATTGTGAAAACAGTTAGGGTTTAAGCATTTATACTCCATGCTAATCATGTTTAGGAACAACTTAAGCCAAATGCAAGTGAGGTTAACCCATTTTGTGGTGTAAGTGCAAAAATGCAATTCTCACTCCATGCACCCCCATGCACGTGAACAGTGCATGTTCTGGCCCAAAATGCCTTAAAATGATTCCATGCACACTTTTGAATTGATTTGGTATGCATATGTTCAACCAAAATGAGTTTATGAAATTTTTCCCAAAAATCTTCATGAATTCACCAATGATCATGCAATGAGATTTCATGCCAAGTGATAGTATGCTTGGAAAATACATGTTACAAGGATCAAAGTGCAAAAAGAACCACCCAAATTGGAGATTTGGTTTGAAAGTTATGTCCATTTGAAATTTCAAACACACTTTGCCATGATTGGACCATATCTCCCCAAACACACATGAGAAATCCATGATCTTGGACTTTTTGGAAATGGGAGAGAAAGATCTTCAACTTTCATGTTGGACAAAATTTCATTTGAAGCTTTCTTGATAATGTAAAGTTGAGTTGAAGTTGGTCCAAAACCTTTCCATTTTTGGAAATTTCAAATTACAGGTCATCTGCTATTTTTGGAAAGTCTTGATCTGACTTCAAATTCTTCAATGTTGATGTTTGAAATGTCAAATGAGACTTGTTGGAACATGAATGAAGCATCTCTAACCACTTCCCACCTCCAAATCCATGGTTGACTGTGCAGTTGACTTCTGTTGACTTTTGTGGGCCTCAGATGATTTGCACATGGACTGATGAGTTCTGACCCTTCAACACTTGGCCAAATCACTTAAAAGTGATCCTTGAATCATATGAACTCATGGGAATCACCCTAGGGCTTTGATCTCATGACAAATGCTCTTGTTGCCTTGCACAATTAAATCTCCTAACCAGTCCTGCCTGATGAGATGTGATGGACTATGCAAATGAAATGCAATATTAATGACCTAAAAATGAAAATGTATATACAAATGGGAGGTGCAAATTTGAGGTGCTACAGCTTCCCCTATTCAATCAACTGGGAACCTGAACGGATGAGAGCAACAGCTGTCAGACCTTCAAGGTAAACATGGATTGAATACCAAGAACCGTAGAAATTTGCACTCTGCGGGAAATGAACAGGATATCTGCAACAGTAACCAGACAAGACGTTTACCGACGACTCTACTGGGGAGTTTGATTTTTATCAAAGGAAAGATACAGCCAGACGTCAACAAACGAATGTGAAAACTCAACGGAGAGGTGAACACTTCACTGGGGAAGGAAAAAGATATTTGCAACTGGAAACCAGATAGGACGTTTACCGACGACCCTACTGGGGATCTCTGGCTGGGGAACAACCATACATTTATCAATGACTGGTATGAGACTCGATGTTTACCGACATCGAAAGATGATGTTTACCGACACCAACAAAAGACGACCAGACATTTACCGATGACTGGGATGAGACTCGATGTTTACCGACACCAACAAAAGACGACCAGACATTTACCGATGACTGGGAAACAAGGTATACAACCAGATGTCAACGGACAACTGGGAAAAAACTCGACGTTTATCGACACCAACGGAGAGGTGACCAGACATCAACGAATGACCTGGGGAAAGGAGATACAACTATACGTCAACGGACGAATAGGAAAAACTCAACGTTTATCGACACCAACGGAGAGGTGACCAGACATTTACCGATGACCTGGGGGAAAGAAATACGACCAGATGTCAACGGACAACTAGGAAAAACTCGACGTTTATCGACACCAACGGAGAGGTGACCAGACATCAACGGATGAATGGGAAAGGACTCGACCAGACGTCAATCGGACGAACGGGAGAAGCTCGACGTTTATCGACACCAAAGGAGAGGTGACCAGACATCAACGGATGAACTGGGAAAGGGATACAACTATACATCAACGGACGAATAGGAAAAACTCGACGTTTATCGACACCAACGGAGAGGTGACCAGACATCAACGGATGAACTGGGAAAGGGATACAACTATACATCAACGGACGAATAGGAAAAACTCGACGTTTATCGACACCAACGGAGAGGTGAACACTTCACTGGGGAAGGAAAGAACAGATGTTACGAACATCGAAAGATGATGTTTACCGACATCAAACAAAGATGACCAGACATTTACCGATGACTGGGGTGGGACTCGATGTTTATCGACACCGAAACAATGGTGTTTACCGACACCAAAAAAAGAACACACACGGGTGCAAACATGACACTTACCGGTATCACAGGAACGACATCTTCAATACGTCAAGGCAAGGCTAAACACTTGCTGGGGATCACACTGGGGAGAATCGAACTTTCCTTTCACGGCCGGGTGAGGAACCAAACCTCTCTGAGGGGATTATCAATCCTGAATGCTGCCAGGAGCAACTGTAGTAAACGTGTCGTACAGATGTTGAACAACGATCCGCCTCTGCCGGGGATATGGTCTGATTAGGTTTAACACATGAATGCATATGTTTGAATTTTTCTATGGCGTAATGCTCCATATTGAATGGAAATGCTACGTGATTTGAGGATGCAATGATCACTACATGCAAGATGCAAAAATGATGAAAAACTCCTGCTGGGGAGCAACTGAATTGCTCTGCCGAGCATACAAACTGATGAATTCTCCAACTCTGTGGGGATACTCCGTCTGAGGAATACACTGTGGGGGAAAAGCACCAACTTCTCACTCATGCCGGGGAATAGCATTGCTGCTGGAGAAAGGATCCCAACGGGGACAGCCTTCACCGATTACAATCCACTCGGGGACTCCGCTAAGGAAACAACCAATGGCGACTTTACTGGGGAGAGCTGCCAATCCACAGGTAGGATAAACTCTGCTGGAGATAATTTTCGCCGAACCTGATCCACTCGGGGAACTTACTGGGGAAAACCATCAACACAACCCTCTGCTAGGGAGATCCGCTAGGGGAAAACATTCCACACCCTGATGGGAAAAGGCATAACTCTGTTGGGGAAGCAACATACCAGACCATGCTGGGGATAAACATCCACAACCCTGCCGGGGAAAAGCGTTCACGACCACGCTGGGGATAGCAGTACTTCAAACCAGACTGCTGGGGAATAAAACTACTCACTGACACCTCTGCTGGGGATACAACATCCTTCCAACTCGGTGGAGGATTAAAAAATCTTCAGACTCAGTGGGGAACTTGGCAGCTTTCAGACTAGCTGGGGATAAACCACTTCCAGGCCTGCTGGGGAGTTAAAACTTTAGACCTGCCGGGGATAGAACAGCCTTTGGACCTGCTACTGAGGGACACCATTCACAAACGTCTCTGCAGGGGAGAATAGTTCTGATAACCTTAAGACTTGCTTGGGGAAACATCCTCAATCAAGTGTGTTGGGGAATCCCTGATCTCGACTATGCTGGAGAAACAAATCCCGAACTTGCTTCAACTGCTGGGGGAAACATCCCTCTCACACTACTGGACAGTATTGACACATCCCTGAACGAACCGTGGCTTTTCTGCTTCAGCCAAGAATCAAAGGTAACAACCTGCAAAACAGCACGACATATATGCCCCAGGAGGTTGCATGGACAAGATACGCTCAAGTGTCCTCAACATTCAAAATGATTTTCAAATGTTTTATCCTTCTGCACGTTATTGTCTAGCCTTCATGTTTTTATATGCAATGTTTATCAAAAATTCGGACGTTTTTGCAAACAAAACAGTAAAAATAAAAACAAGAGAGCAATTTATCTGAATAACGACTTTTATTGATTGAAAATGGGCCTGAAAAGGCGAATACATCGGGAAGCAATTCCTAGAAAGAGGTAATTGCGCACAAAAGGAAAAATCTATCCTAATGGCAATGTGAACACGGCATCCACTATTTCCGAATTCTGTTATAACTCACATATCATCAGTTTTCTCCCGAATTCCTTGCTTTCTGAGAAGAATGATTGGACCGATCCTATCCTTCGAGATGGTAGACAATGAAGCGCGATGAAGTACAGATAACTCAGACTGTAGTCTTCGCTTTAATCTCTCTTTTGCCTAGATCGCCCTTTCGGGTTTTCAATCCACCGGGATACCCATTTTTGCCTAAGCCGCCCTTGCGGGTTTTCGACTTACCGGGTGTACAAATTCTTTTTATTTTTTATCCCTAATTTTTGCCCGAACCTTTTTTTTTTTTTTTTTTTTGGTTCGCCGGGATGCCCTTTTTTGCCTGGACTCTTTTATTCTTTTTGTCCAGCGGGTCAATTTATGCGAAGTATTTTTTGACTACATCTGAGTTAACAGGGGACGGGAAATCTTCACCATCCATAGTTGTAAGCATTAAGGCTCCACCGGAGAAAACCTTCTTAACAACATATGGACCATCGTAATTCGGAGTCCATTTGCCCCTGTTATCTGTACCGGGAGGAAGGATCCTCTTCAAAACTAAATCACCAACCTGATAGCTTCGAGGATGCACTTTCTGATCAAAGGCTCTCTTCATCCTTCTCTGATACAACTGCCCATGGCACACAGCTGTTAGCCGCCTCTCTTTGATAAGGCTCAACTTGTTAAACCTTGTTCGAATCCACTTGGCTTCGTCAAGCTTAACATCCAACAGGACTCTCAGAGAAGGGATCTCCACTTCAACAGGTAGGACTGCTTCCATACCATACACAAGGGAATAAGGAGTTGCCCCGGTCGACGTACGTACTGAGGTACGGTACCCATGCAAAGCGAAAGGCAACATCTCATGCCAATCTTTGTACGTCACGACCATCTTCTGCACAATCTTCTTAATGTTTTTGTTTGCCGCCTCTACAGCACCATTCATCTTTGGCCTGTAAGGAGAAGAATTGTGATGTTCAATCTTGAAATCTTTGCAAAGCTCTTTCATCATCTTGTTATTGAGATTCGAACCATTATCAGTGATGATTCTCTCGGGAACCCCATAACGACAGATGATTTCCTTCTTGATGAACCGGGCAACCACTTGTTTGGTAACATTAGCATAGGAAGCTGCTTCCACCCACTTGGTAAAGTAATCAATCGCAACCAGGATGAAGCGATGTTCGTTAGAGGCAGTAGGCTCAACCTTCCCAATCATATCAATGCCCCACATGGCGAATGGCCAGGGCGAATTCATGACATTCAAAGGGCTTGGTGGTACATGCACCTTATCAGCATAAATCTGGCATTTATGGCACTTCCGAGCGTATTTGAAACAATCGGATTCCATAGTCATCCAGTTATAACCGGCTCTCAACAATTTCTTGGACATTGCATGACCACCAGCATGGGTACCAAAAGATCCTTCATGCACTTCTTGCATCAACATGTCTGCTTCGTGTCTATCCACGCATCTGAGCAGAACCATGTCAAAGTTCCTCTTGTACAACACATCATCCTGATTCAAATAAAAGCTTCCAGCTAGCCTTCTCAGGGTTTTCTTGTCATTCTTTGACGCACCTTCAGGATACTCCTGGCTCTTGAGGAAATTCTTGATATCATAGTACCACGGCTTCTCATCCACAACAGACTCGGCTGTAAACACATACGCAGGCCTCTCGAGTCGATTCACCGCAACATGTGGCACATGATTCCACCAATGAACTTTGATCATAGAAGACAAAGTAGCCAAGGCATCAGCCATCTGATTCTCATCCCGGGGGACGTGATACAACTTCACCCTCTTGAAGAACGTCAGTATTCTTCTGGTGTAATCTCTGTAAGGAATCAAATGCGGCTGGTTGGTATTCCAATCTCCATTGACCTGATTGATCACTAGAGCGGAATCTCCATAAATGTCCAGAGTTTTGATCCTTAAATCGATGGCTTCTTCTATCCCCATGATACAAGCCTCATACTCAGCCTCATTGTTGGTTACATCAAAAGTCAGTCTGGCAGAAAAAGGTATATGAGCACCTTTAGGGTTGATAAGCACTGCCCCAACACCGTTTGTAGGTGTTTAATTGGCTGCATTATATGGTAAAACACTAGCTGGATTCTAATGTCTTGACTGATGTCATGACATGGTGTGTATGTGTGACTGCATTGTAGGTTAGAATATCTAACTGTACTCTGATGTACTCAAATTCCTGCTTTGTGTCCAAGGTTGAACCAAAGAGTGTGAAAGAAGCCCTGACTGACGAGTACTGGATCAATGCCATGCAAGAGGAACTTGAGCAATTCCAAAGGAATGAAGTATGGGAACTAGTTCCAAGACCTGAAGGGACCAACATCATTGGTACCAAGTGGATCTACAAAAACAAATCTGATGAGAAAGGAGTAATTACTAGGAATAAAGCAAGACTAGTAGCTCAAGGATACACTCAAGTTGAAGGGGTTGATTTTGATGAGACGTTTGCTCCTGTGGCTAGGCTTGAGTCCATCAGATTGTTGTTAGGGGTAGCATGCATTCTGAAGTTTAAACTGTTCCAAATGGATGTGAAGAGTGCATTCTTGAATGGCTACTTGAATGAAGAAGTCTATGTGGAACAACCTAAAGGGTTCTGTGGTCCTAACCAACCTAAGCATGTATACAAGTTGAGGAAAGCCTTGTATGGGTTGAAACAAGCGCCTAGAGCATGGTATGAAAGGTTAACCGAATTTCTGACCTCAAATGGATACAGAAAAGGTGGAATAGATAAAACCTTGTTTGTGAAGGATGAAGAAGGCAAAATCATTATTGCTCAAATCTATGTGGATGATATAGTCTTTGGTGGTATGTCAGAAAAAATGGTATCACATTTTGTTCAACAGATGCAATCTGAGTTTGAAATGAGTCTGGTTGGGGAACTAACCTACTTTCTTGGAATGCAAGTCAACCAAATGGAGGACTCTATATTCCTCTCCCAAAGCAAGTATGCCAAAAACATCGTTAAGAAGTTTGGTATGGATAATGCTAGGCACAAAAGGACTCCTGCTCCTACTCATCTGAAGTTAACCAAAGATGATGGAGGGCCTAGTGTTGATCAATGCTTGTATAGAAGCATGATAGGTAGTCTACTATATCTAACTGCAAGTAGACCTGACATCTCTTATGCAGTTGGAGTGTGTGCGAGATACCAAGCAGAGCCTAAGATGAGCCACTTGAACCAAGTCAAAAGGATTCTCAAGTACATCAATGGGACTTGTGACTATGGCATGCTGTACTCACATGGGTCTGAGCCTGTCCTATCTGGGTACTGTGATGCTGACTGGGCTGGGAGTGCTGATGACAGAAAAAGCACATCAGGAGGATGTTTCTTCTTGGGAGACAATCTCATATCTTGGTTCAGCAAGAAGCAGAATTGTGTATCTCTGTCCACTGCAGAGGCTGAGTACATAGCTGCTGGAAGCAGCTGTTCCCAACTGGTTTGGATGAAACAGATGCTCACTGAGTATAATGTCATGACATTGTTCTGCGATAATCTTAGTGCCATCAATATCTCCCAGAATCCCATCCAACACAGCAGGACCAAACATATTGACATTAGACACCACTTCATCAGAGATCTGGTGGAAGACAAGGTGATTACTTTGGAACATGTAGCCACTGAACTTCAACTGGCTGACATATTTACAAAGGCTCTGGATGCTACTCAGTTTGAAAACTTAAGAGGCAAACTGGGAATATGTCTCTCTGAGACCTTATAGCAATCACTGATGTTTGGAATGGAACTATGTTCTGATTGGTCAACAGATCATAGCTTTACCACTTGCAACAAGTGTGGCAACAAGAGGGTAAGGAGACACCCTAACGTGAGAAGGCCTATGCACCTGCAGGAATTCAAGGATGATGTTCATGCAGGAGTGGTTCTGGATGTCAGAAACAAAGTCATGGCATCTGATATGGTTGTACCTACAGTAAAGCAAAAGTGGGTGATTACTTGATCAAAGCTGTGAAGCAAGATCAAGTGGGTACTAACTTGGTTGAAACTGTGAAGTAAAACCAAGTCTGTAAGTCTGTCATTTTTTTTCTGTTTATGTTGTTGGCTTTGGCAACATTTTTGACAAAAAGGGGGAGTAACAGGTGATACCCCAGACAACAGATTGGTCTGTGAAAACAGACGTTCTTGACAGATTCAAAGATTCCCCCCCTGCAGCAGCTGATGTGTGCTGCTTTGTGAAGTTTTTCTTTAACTTCCATGAATGTGAGTGTGCTGCCACTCTGAGTGTATTAGCTAGGTTTATTTCCTGCTAGATGTGTGATTCCGCTGCTATGAACTCTGTTATGGGGATCAAAGTGTTTTAGCCAAAAATTTGCCAAAGGGGGAGTTTGTAGGTGTTTAATTGGCTGCATTATATGGTAAAACACTAGCTGGATTCTAATGTCTTGACTGATGTCATGACATGGTGTGTATGTGTGACTGCATTGTAGGTTAGAATATCTAACTGTACTCTGATGTCTTGATTGATGTCATGACACACTTGAGTAGTTACTGCAGGAGTAGCTAATACAGGATTTATTGAATGTCAAACTGGAGACTGTGACATTCAGCAGCTACTGAGGAATAGAACAGTTGACGTTCTGTTAGAGCTCAGTATTCATTTGCAGTCTGGTTATCAAGGAAGAACCAGACCTGGCATAAGGCCTACTGTGTGAATGTCAAACTGGAGGTTATGACATTCATCATGGGCAGTATATACTGAATAATAGACAGAGTGGTGTTCTGCTACACTTCAGTATGTTTCTTAGTCTGTTCTTCAAGAGGATAACAGAACTAACTTAAGGCCAAATGTGTAAATGTCAAATTGGATACTTTGACATTTATTAATGTAAGATGTTACTGTAGTATGGTCTTTTTGGTCATGTACAAGTCAGCAAAATTGTACAGTCTGTTTTCTGGAAAAACAGACTCAGCATACGATCCTTGATGTCAAGCTGAATGTCGTGACATTCATCCCTGACAGCATATGCTATATTGTAGGTTGTTCAGTTTTCTGTTTCAGCTTTTTCTTAGGCTATTCTTCAGGAAGTCAACAACTTAGAGAAAAACCAGGAAATCAACAACCAAGCTACATTTAATGAACCTAACAAATAGCCTATTTGTTAGTAACCTAGATATTGAATTTATGGGAACTCACGTGACCTTAAATTCAGGAGAATACAAGTGCAAAAGCCCAGGTACTGCAATATAAAAGGAAGTCGTTCCTTCATTCAGTTTTGGGGATTTTGAGGCGTGAAGATTAAGTGTGTCCATCTTACTTCACTGCTGTATTTTTGTGAGTCTTGTATTAGACATATCTTGTAAGCCAAGCCTTTATCACGTAGATGATTGCTTTGGCATAGGGTGTTCATTGAGTTGTAAGTGTTGTGTCGCTCAAAGCTTTTAAGCGTGAGTGCTGTGTATCTTGATTAAAGCTGTTAAACACAATCAAGAGTTGTTTGAAGTGTGACTTCAAAAGTGTCTTTAATATTGATTAAAGGTAGTAATCACTGAGGTGATTGAGGGGGAGTGAGTAGGAACTCTGATCTTAGAGTAAGATTGAAATTGCATTGGGTAGGGATTAAGTGACAAGTTGTAAACGGGTGAGTTTAGCTTTGAATTAATACTACTAATAGTGGATTTCCTCCCTGGCTTGGTAGCCTCCAGATGTAGGTCATGTTAGACTGAACTGGGTAAACAATTACTTGTGTTATTTACTGCACTTACTGTTAAGTTCTGCATAATTCTTGTCTCTGCAGAATTGGATGTCATAACAACCCGTGTGACATCTAAAGTCTGATAACTAGAATTTCAATTGGCATCAGAGCAGGCACCCTGCCTGTGAATTTCTGGGTGAGATCTAGGGAAGTTACTTTCTAGTACCATGGACAAGGATATAGGACACTCAAATAGACCACCCATGTTGGATGGCTCTAATTATGATGACTGGAAGCCTCGTATGATAGCCTTCTTAAGGTCTCTGGACAGCAAAGTCTGAAGAGCTGTCAACAAAGGATGGGAACATCCAATGAAGACAGGTGAAGATGGAGTCAGTGTGCAGATTCCTGAAGAAGAGTGGGACAAGGAGCAAGAGGCATTAGCTCTTGGAAATTCCAAGGCCTTGAATGCTTTGTTCAATGGAATCAGTAAGAACATCTTCAGGCTGGTGCACCACTGTGAACTAGCTAAGGAAGTCTGGGATACCCTCAAGGTAACTCATGAAGGTACTTCCAAAGTGAAGATGTCCAAACTTCAGATGCTGACCACCAAGTTTGAAAATCTGAGGATGAAAGAAGATGAGACTATTCATGACTTTCACATGAATATTCTTGAAATTGCAAACACCTCTGGTGGACTAGGTGAGAAAATGGCTGAAGAGAAACTTGTAAGAAAGATTCTCAGGTCCTTGCCTAAGAGATTTGCTATGAAGGTCACACCCATAGAGGAGGCGCAGGACATCTGCAATATGAAGGTGGATGAGCTCATTGGCTCTCTCCAAACCTTTGAAATGGGCTTGTGTGAGAATGCTGAAAAGAAGAACAAAAGCATAGCTTTTGTATCCAATGCTGAAGAGGAGTCTGAAGCAGGATATACTGAAGGTGATGAAAGTATATCAGAAGCTTTAGCCATGCTTGGGAGACAGTTCAACAAGTTCGTGAAGAAGATTGATCAAAGAGGGAGACCTAATGTCAAGAACATCCCGTCTGACATCAAGAAAAGATCAACTTCTGAAGAAAAGTTCAACCAAGGCAAGGGAATCCAGTGTCATGGTTGTGAAGGGTATGGTCACGTCAGAGCTGAATGTCCTACTTATCTCAAGATGCAAAAGAAGGGGCTGACTATCACATGGTCTGAAGGAGATTCTGAAAGTGAATCTGAAGGAGAATCTGCCAAGCATGTCACTGCACTAACTAGTGTTTGTGCCTCTGATGATGACTCAAGTGCAGATGAACTGACCTTTGATGAACTTGCTGCAGCCTATAAGAAGCTGTGTACCACCAGTGCAGAAGTCCGTGCATAAGGAGAAAAGCAGAAGAAACTCATCCAGGAACTGGAAGATGAGAGACAGAAGCATCTGACAGCCATAGAGGGTCTAAATGGTGAGATAGCCTTGCTAACCTCCAAGCTGAACCAGATGACTAAATCCATCAGAATGATGAACAAGGGAACTGACACCTTGGAAGAAATTCTAAAGGTGGGACAGAAGTCTGGAACCAAATCTGGCCTAGGATTTGGGAAAAGATCCTCAGCTGAACACAAACGCCCAAAGGCTAAAGTTCAGAAGTTCAAGCGGAAGTCAAAGCCAATGTCTCAACATCGGGGAACGAGGATGAATGATCATCAGAAGAGGAAATACCAGGAGTGGAGGTGTCACCACTGTGGTAGGCTTGGACATATCAAAACCTTCTGCTACTGGATTCATGGTTTTCCTAACCAAGCCTCGCATGTCAGACCTAAGCATAAGACATACAAGCGCTATGTCCCCAGCCAGAGGCAACAATGGTATGCTAGGTTAGCACACACAGCTCTAAGGGCTTCTACCAGAGAAGACTGGTACCTTGACAGTGGATGCTCAAGACATATGACTGGTATGGAAAATCTACTGGTGGATATTCAACCTCACACTACCAGCTATGTGACCTTTGGTGATGGTGCCAAAGGAAAAATAAAAGGTGTGGGCAAGCTGGACTGCTCTGGAGTTCCAAAACTGAATAATGTACTGTTAGTAAGAGGACTAACTGCAAATCTCATCAGCATAAGCCAGCTGTGTGATCAAGGATTCTATGTTCAGTTTACTAAGGAGCTGTGCATTGTGACAAATAGTGACAATCAGGAAGTTATGAGAGGAACCAGATCCAAAGATAACTGTTATCTGTGGGACCCTAAAGTCTCTAACTTTTCCACAATATGCTCCTCAGCCAAGGAAGAACAGGAGGTGAAGTTGTGGCATAGACGACTTGGACATCTCCACTTACGGGGAATGAAGAAGATTATATCCAAGGAAGCAGTCAGAGGAATCCCAAAGCTGCTCATTGATGAAGGTAGAGTCTGTGGAGAATGCCAGATGGGCAAGCAAACCAAGATGTCACATCCAAAGCTGGGACATCCTACAACTTCCAGAGTTCTGGAACTGTTGCATATGGACTTAATGGGACCTATGCAGGTTGAAAGTCTTGGTGGGAAGAGATATGCCTACGTGGTGGTTGATGACCATTCCAGATACACGTGGATAAGTTTCATCAAAGAGAAGTCAGATACATTTGATGTCTTCAAAGACCTGTGCATCAGACTTCAAAGGGAAAAGGACAGTTGTGTGGTCCGGATTAGGAGTGATCATGGTACGGAGTTCAAGAATTCCAAGTTTGATGAGTTTTGCTCGTCTGAAGGAATAAGTCATGAATTCTCCTCCCCTATAACTCCCCAGCAGAATGGGATAGTTGAAAGAAAAAATAGAACTATTCAAGAATCTGCCAGAGCAATGATTCATGCAAAGAAGCTCCCCATGCACTTTTGGGCTGAAGCAATGAATACCGCGTGCTATGCCCACAACAGAGTCACCTTGAGAAAAGGAACCTCCTCCACTCTATATGAAATATGGAAAGGCAGAAAACCCACAGTGAAGTACTTTCATATCTTTGGAAGTAAATGCTACATTCTCACATATCGTGAACAGAGAAGGAAGCTGGATCCCAAAAGTGATGAGGGTATATTCCTGGGATACTCTACTAACAGCAGAGCCTACAGAGTGTTCAACTACAGGACCAATGTCCTGATGGAATCCATAAATGTTATTGTGGATGATAAAGAGGAAGGGATCGATGTCATAGAGGATGTTGAAACATTCCTTGACAGTTCAACTAACATTCCATTCAAGTCTGAAGAAGTACAGGAACCTCCTCCTGAATGTGAAGTAGATGCAACCACCAAAATGCCATCTATCAGAATTCAGAAAGACCACCCTAAGGATCTTATCATAGGGGATCCTAATAGTGGTGTGACTACCAGGTCACGGGGAATAAGCTCAAATTCCTTCTTTGTGTCCAAGGTTGAACCAAAGAATGTGAAAGAAGCCCTGACTGACGAGTACTGGATCAATGCCATGCAAGAGGAACTTGAGCAGTTCAAAAGGAATGAAGTATGGGAACTAGTTCCAAGACCTGAAGGGACCAACATCATTGGTACCAAGAACTTGCTTGCTTGATTCTTTCTTAGCAATTTGAATATCGGTTCACATGTGGCAGTTAGGTGAGATACAAACCTTGCAATGTAGTTCAATCTCCCTAAAAACCCACGAACCTGCTTTTCAGTATTCAGTTCAGGCATCTCTTGTATAGCTTTGGCTTTCGCTGGATCAACCTCAATCCCTTTCTCACTGACAATGAAACCCAACAGCTTCCCGGATCTCACCCCAAACGTATACTTGTTTGGATTCAGCCTCAGTTTGAACTTTTTCAGTCTGTCAAACAACTTCTGCAAGTTCACCAGGTGCTCCTCTTCTGTCTGCGACTTCGCAATCATATCATCCACGTACACTTCAATCTCTTTGTGCATCATGTCATGAAAGAGAGTCGTCATAGCCCTCTAATGGGTAGCACCGGCATTCTTCAGCCCAAATGGCATCACCTTATAGCAGAACGTGCCCCAAGGTGTAATGAATGTCGTATTTTCCATGTCCTCTGGCGCCATCTTGATCTGATTATAACCATAGAAACCATCCATGAAAGAGAAAACCGAGGATTGAGCCGTATTATCAACCAATACATCAATGTGAGGTAATGGGAAGTCATCTTTCGGACTCGCTCTGTTCAAATCCCGGTAATCGACACACATTCTGACTTTGCCATCCTTCTTCGGCACGGGAACGATGTTGGCCACCCACGGGGGATAAGTGGTAACTGATAGAAAACCCGCGTCCAACTACTTCTGAACTTCTTCCTTGATCTTAACAGCCATATCAGGACTAGTTCTCCGAAGCTTCTGCTTGACTGAAGGACAATCTTCTCTGAGAGGTAGCCTATGCACCACAATATCGGTATCCAACCCAGGCATATCTTGATACGACCAGGCGAATATCTCCATATATTCTCTCAGCATCTCAATCAACCTGCTCTTGACATCTGCCTTCAGAGCAGCCCCGATCCTGATCTCTCTTCTGGCGTCCTCAGTACCAAGATTAATAATCTCCAACTCCTCCTGATGAGGTTGGATGACTCTTTCCTCTTGCTTCAACAATCTGACCAATTCCTTAGGGAGTTCACAGTCTTCCTCACTCTCCTCTTCAGCTTGGTAGATGGGATTATTGAAATCATACTGAGCCATAACAGAACTGTTCATAGTGGAGTCCGTAAGATCAATTTTGCATGTTTAATGCTTTGCTTTAGAAAAAAGAGTTTAAGAAAGTCACAAAAAACAAAAACATTGCCATTTTTATTTTTGAAAAATGAAAAACCAAAACAGAAAGACAGGGATCACAAAATTATTTGCAAAACGTCCTTTATTAATGATATCATTGAAAAAAAACATGATGAGGCCCTACAATGAACCACTACACCTTGGGCAGAACATAGGGTTTTGTGCAAAATGAAAAACAAAAGAAAATTACTCTGTTTGAAGAGTAACCTGGACCACTTCTTCAGCCGTCCAGTTGTTGATTGACTCCCCTGGTGCACATGGGTGAACCCAGTTGTCTAGATCACAATCACTGTCACAGTCTTCACCACCGGTTGCAAAGAAGTCACCATGATTCATCAGCTCAGCGCTGGTAAAGGTACTCGGCCCTTTCTGCTCACCCTGCTCTGCCTGCAGAGGTTGATAACCAATACCAAACTTGTCTTCTTTGACAGGCAGGTCCACCATCTTGCCCCAGCCTTCTGAATTACCAGAGTTGACAACCTCCACTGCCTGCTTGTACGATGCAATTGAGGCACTTGGCTTCTTCTGCTCAGCAAAAACCACCCTCTCAAGAGCAACGGTCTCGAATGCCTGGCATAAAGTTTCATGGATCTCGCCATCCACCTCTACATATTTGAAAGAGGATAGGTGACACACCAGAATGTCTTCTTCACCGCACACAGTCACAATCTGACCGTTCCAGACATACTTCAGCTTCTGATGGAGAGTTGACGAAACTGCCCCAGCCCCATGAATCCAGGGACGCCCCAACAAACAACTATATACTGGCTGAATATCCATCACATAGAAGACAATACTGAACACTTTCGGGCCAATCTTCACCGGCAATGTGACTTCACCAAAAACAGACCGTTTGGATCCATCAAAAGCACGAACAATCAGATCGCTCGGAGTGAGGACAACCCCTTCAACATCAATCTTACTCAGGATCTTCTTAGGCAGCACATTCAAAGACGAGCCAGTATCTACCAACACATGTGACAATACTGCGCCTTTACACTCCATAGTAATATGCAGGGCCTTGTTATGGTTACGACCTTCAGGCGTCTGTAGCGGTGTATTCGTCACTTTATGATTTATTGATTAAATCAAAAGCAAAGCATACAAAGAAATCGAGTCGACACCGCACTTTTATTTATCCAAAGGACTGGCTAAAAAGCGAACAAAAGCCTAAGAAGTTTTACACATAGAAAACTAATGAAAAGATCAGAGAATCTGGATAAGGGGTAAATTACGCAATGGGAAGGTGTTAGGCACCCAAAACGTCCTAGGTACTCCTAGGGATCCCTTTTCACACTTGTTGTATAAAAAGTTTATTTGTTTATGACATATTGTGCAAACATGATTGGGATGATGAGAACAGAATGTACAAGTTATTATTTTTGTGTTTGAACGGATGAACCCGTTGCCTACGTACCTTCCATGAAAGGTAAGGATCAAAACGCCGTAGTTCGGCTAAAAGATTTCCAAAATATCAGTGGGTTCATTTTAAAACAAGATCACTAAGGCTTTTCATTACCAATAGGAGAAAACTCAACCTGAATCAACAATCCACCGTGTGAGGACAGCTTCAACAGACTAGTGAGGGGTTAACCCTATAATAAGTATGGAAGACTTACAATCAACTCACTAAGGATGTGGTGAGATTTACATCAACCACTATGGTAATTGAAACCTATGGCTAATGTATGAAAGCATATTAACAATGGACAAAGCCACAAAACAATTGAATGGGTGAAGTTAATTGATTATGAGTATTCACAAAAGGATGGTCAAAGTATGATTAGTATTCAATTCAAAGAAGTGTTATGAAATGAAGTTTGAAAAGTCAAGGACTTAAGGTCCAGGTTTCTAATTTGAAAAGACGTGAAAATGTTTGCACAACATGTATTTACAAGTTTCAAAAGTCAACAAGTGAAAAGGGTTTTGAAATAAAAGGATGTGGATGAAGGAGTGTAAAACTTCCTAGAAGTTCACCTCTTGAAATCATATAGAAGATGATTCAAGTGTGTCCTTAGGAATAAACAAATGAGCCATAACAAATAAACAAAACAAGCAGGGTGATACCGGATGCCACCAATGGACTTATACCAATCTCACAAACAAAGGTGGATACCGGATACCAATAGATGGATTTACACCAGTCTCCTAAAACAAACAGGGATGTCAGATGCCAATAAATGGACTTATTCCAACCTCCTAAAGCAAAACAAAACCTGGATGTCAGATGCCAATCTATCTGGACTTACTCTAATCTCCTCAAAGTAAAACAAAACTTAGATGTCAGATGCCAATCTATCTGGACTTACTCTAATCTCCAACAGATGATCATAGGAATACAAAAGCCAACAACATGGTCTTACAATTGCATCCTCACATACAACAAACAAACAGAAGCACTAAACAAAGAGGACATAAGTGGCCAATGAAATGGTCTTATACTCAATCCCTTCCAAATCATAGGAACAATGGCCAATGAATGGACTTACTGTTGATTCCTCAATGGGCAAACCCAAACAAATCACAAAGATATGAAATGATGATCATGCAATAATGAACAATTAATGATGATAGATGCACAAAGGCAAACAAGCAAACATGTACAGATGAAACAACAAGCAATCAATGATTCAATTAGCACACACTATATACAAGCGATTAGGCTCAAGCAAGGGTTAGACTTTAAAGTCAATTGGAATGGGGTAAGTGGTGCTCTTAACCTTAACATTGAGAGTTAAGGTGAAGCAGATGAAAGGATATGAGGGGTGTGCCTCATGCTCTTATCCCTGGTCAGGGAGAGCTTCAAATGATAGAAGGTGTGGGAGTTCAGAAAGTTGGAACTCTCTCCACAAGTTAATGACTCTATAGATCTTGGGTTAAGATCCACAATGCTACCACATGTAATGTGAGCAAAGGGAAGACACACAGAATAGTAGGAGATGGACTACACATCTCTTCTATCTACCAATTGCCTTATCAAAAGGACTTTTCCTGCTTGGGGACAAAAATAAACAATCACAAACATTGCCTCTTAAGGAGGACTTCAGACAGGTGCCTGGCCAAGTAACAAGCCAGGTCTTCCAGACTACATGAAGAAGCAGATGTTATACCTCAATGCTAATGCTATCAAGCAACGCAAAAGCAAGTTCACAAAGGAACTATAGCAACTAAGGTACCTGAAATCAATCCAATTCAATCAGTACTCAAGTCACAAAAGTCAAACAGATAAACCAACAGTCAATAGACAATGTACAATCAAACAATCAAGGCTACATTGTGCAAAGCACAAGTTCAACTCAAATGAGCCAAAGCATCCTACAAAACAAGTCAATGTTAGTTCATAACAATCAAGCAAACCAATTCAAGCTATGCAAATTAATCTCCTTAAAGCAATTGCTCCTTATCCTGAAAAACAAACTCAACCATGAGAAGTAAACCCTTAGGCCAAAGCCTAGGGTCAAAGGAGGGGAAATAGACCAATACAGAACATGAAAATTGGTAAGAATCAAGATTTATCAATTAAAAACATCATCCAATTAGTCCCATATCAAAAGCATTCATCAAATCCATTTTACAAACAAATCATGTCAAAGTAAGCATATTGGAATCACATTGGAGTAAACAGAATGAACCAATTCAAATCAAATCAAAAATGGCTCAATAAATTCCAAGAAAAATCATGCTTAAACAGAACACATCAAATGGGAAACATACCAAAAATCATGGCATTTGGATAAGTAGAAGCATGTCAATTAAAATCAAACAAGTCAAGGTATGCAAAAACAAGCTCAAACAAGGCCACAAATGGTACATCAACTTCACACAAGTATAAAACAGTGATGACAAATGATAAATGATCCAAACCAAAACCAAGATACACGTCAACATGTTAAGAATCAATGTACAAAATTTCAAGCTCATATGATAAGGCACAAGAATTTCACAAATCATGGAAGTTGAACACTCAACAAAAGTCCAAATATGACCAAACAGCAAAGAAAAATCTCTAACAAATTGGAAATGGATCCAAAAATCCTACAAAACATCCTGCTCAAACTAGACATCCAGAAGTATCATCATGCAAAAATCCAGATTATTTGGCATTAAATAGGCATGGTAAATAAAATCAGCAAGTTGGACAAAAAATGGTGTGACACACATTGTCACACCTCCAATAATCACATCATATCTCAACATCCAGACATGCAAAAATCACAAACTCTATACCAAAATACTCATCAAGGTGTCTATATTATGCATGTAAAATTTCAGCTCCATAGGATCAAACATCATGATTTCACAAACAAAACGGTAAGCAAGGTGCAAGGTATGACATGCAAGAACAAACCCTAGACAATTTTTAAATCCAACCGTGCACAAATATGGAAAAAATATCCAAAAAAAAGTAGACATGATGATGAACATTTCACAAAAATTTCCAGGTGATTTGGATTATTATTTTAGGAGTTATGGATTTTTTAATGTGGAAGAAAATTAAAAAAATGCATGGAACAAGTATATATGAACATGTGAAGCATAGGTGGGAAAAAAACAAAAGGCAACATGTGAAACGCCTGAGGCCAGGATCGAACCGGCGAGAAATTTAAAAATGGCGCTCACTTAATGAAACGCACCGTTTCATTAAGTGAGGTGGCGCGTTCTGATTCGTGGCATGGCACACAAACACGAAAATCATGCAAACACGGCTCATGGAAGATCAAAGCAGTTCTGGACACGAAATATTTAGGGTTCATCATACCTTCATCCTGTTCATCAAGATCAAAATCCAAACTCCACAGAAATGCATGAAAATTATATCAATCGAATCATCATTCATCACACATTACTAATCCAGCTTCAATTTAACCTAACTCTAACTGTATCCAACGCATCGAGCAAAATAAGTTTTGACATCCAAACTTAAAATCAACCTAATTTTCTCAAATCTTAATGAAAATTCAAGATCTAAAGTGCAATATGATCTACATTCCAAGATCTACAAAATCCACATGAGAATTGCAAGAATTGGAGCAATCGAGTTCTTACCTTGATGATGATGCAGAGCTGGATTCGTGAGTTATGCTTGGAAATGCAAAACAGATGCTCAATGATGATGAGGAAGATGAATGAATGCAAGGCTTTAGCTCAACAGTGCTTGAACACGACGAAATCTCCAACTGCCATGTGAATATTCAAGCTTCAACAGCCACAATTCTTCAAGAATTTTCCAAGATTTGGCTTCAATTCACTTCAATAATCCCTGCAGATGATGATTAGCACAAGAAACAAGCAAAAGAAATGATGAAATTCGATGGAAAAAGTTGAGAGGATTTGAGAGAATTTGAGATGAAAAGTGTTTGGATATGAAATTGTGAAGTTCTCCCCCTGATTTTCTGTTATGATTAGCACTTTATACCACCTGTTAATCAAATTTGTTAATCATGATTAGCAAAAATGCAATGGATGAAGTGAAATGGGAGTGTTATGCAATTTGGCCAAAATGCCCTTCATGCATGCATGGCAATGAACAGTACCGAGTTTCCACTTGAAATGCACTTCAAAATCAGTTTGGATGCAAATGTGATTAATTGGAAGTGAATAAAATGCATAACTTTCAAATTCACCTTTTCCCTCCAAAAATTCAAATTGATTCAATTGAAAAATGCCATTTTTTTGTGATGAGAATTTGTGAAATATGATGCATGATTATGATAGTAGGGATCAAGAGAGAATTGCTTCAAAAAGAATCACATGAATTGGCCTTTTGATGCAAAAGTTATGCCTTGTTGAAGTTCAAAATTCCTTGCCAATGATTTGATCATAACTTGCCAACCACAAATGAGAAATGGATGTTCTTGGACTTTTTGGAAAGGTGAGAGCAAGATCTTCAACTTTCATGTTGGACAAAATTTGATTTGAAGCTTGCTTGATGATGTAAAGTTGAGGAGAAGACCTTTCCATTTTTGGCAGTTTGAAATTACAGATCACTTACTATTTTTGGAAACTTTTTGTATGACCTCAAATTCTTCCATGTTGATGTTTGACATGTTATATGAGGCTTGTATGGACATGAATGAGGTCCCTCTAACCATCTCGCACCATCAAATCCCCGATATTATGCACAGTTGACCATAGTTGACTTTGCTAGGATTTTGGTTGACTGAACAATGCTTTGATGAATTTCAAGCCTCTACCACTTGAGATCTTGATCCAAAATGATGTCATGGTTCATATGAACTCTTGATGAATGATCATGGTGCCCAAATTCTTCAGAATGGCCACCATCTATGGCTCAATGACTGCCTTTGACTGTCTTGACCTAATGTTGCTTCATCTGCAAGTAACAAGGTTAGATGACAATATTTTTGTACTTTGGTTAGTAAAAAAATGAAAAGCAATGATATACAAATGCTAAACATGCTTGGTGATCAAGAACCACTCTCAAAAGATAACCCACCTTCAGGAAAGAAGGCAAGGTGCATAATGATCCTTGAGGCAATGACATGATATGATATGATGCCATGAGGGATCTTAGGGACAAAATTGGGGTCTTACAGATGCCCCTATTTAAGGTCATTCTAGCCGGAGAAGTGAAGTTTAGAAATCTTCATCTCGACGCGGTAGAATGCGCTTAAATAACAGTAATGAGACAAATTTTGGTCCCTAAGAGACCTCATGATGCAAATGTATGCATGTAAAAGACACAAACTCTGTGGGGATATGGTTCACACAGAAGAAAAGACGATCCATCGGAATAATACATTCACCAGGAACAGAGACTCTAATAGGACTCTTATGGGGATAAAAAGAAAAAGAAGTGCGTGAGCAGGACACGACTCTGAGTTAGGGGAAAACAAAACTGACACAGCGTGACCAAAACATGACTGGAATGGAGACCTCACTAGGGAAGTGAAGGACTCACACCGGGGAAAAGAACATTCCAAAGGAAGACACATCCATTGGAAAGACACAAGCTGACTCAAACTATCCACAAAGGATACTTCGGATAAAAAATCCGGACTCGGACCAGGAAAAGATTCACAAAGAACCTCCCTGCTGGGAAAAATTTGCATATATTGGGGAAAACGCCAATACAGCAAAAGGGTAAAATCACAACAGAAGCTCCACTGGAGAAGGTCTAACAAAGAGACTCTCACGGGGAAAAGCAACAAGATGAGGTGTTACCGGTATAAGGGTAACAAACTCAGGAAGAATGAATATCTAAGACCGGTATAAGGGTGAGAGATATGAATCAACCAACATCTGAGAAAGACCTGAAAAAGGTACATCAACTCAGGAACATCTGACTCCACAGGGGACCAAGGTCATAATAGGGAGCAGAAAGGAAGGAACACCAGGGATACCGAGGTATATAATAGGTGACCGACCAAAGGCATGAATTGGTTTTTACTGCCAAAACACTCATCATCCGAAAGGAGGGCTTAAAAAGCAAATCGACTTATAGGATGGACATTCGAATCCACAACGGGAAAACGAATCTTACTCAACTGGGGACACAAACCCAAAGAGTGCATGAGATATAATATCCATTACCGTCAGAACGTGGATAGAATACTCGCATGAGACATATTATCTATTACCGTCAGAACGTAGATAATATACTCGCATGGTAAGAAACACCAAGGATACCGGTTACTGGGTATATAATAGGTGACTAACCAAAAAGAGAGACAATCGATACCAAGCATCCGGGTAAACGAAAGACAACTCAAAGGGATAAATTGCAAGCATCCGGCAATTATCCGAAACAACAAATATTCGATTCCGCAAAAGGGAAATAACAAATCTTACTCGACTGGGGAAACACAAAAGGCTTCGACTGAAGAGTGCATGAGATACACTATCCATTACCGTCAGAACGTGAATAACACACTCGCGCGGAAGATTATCCACAACCGGTTACTGGGTTAACAAAGGATAAATCGACCGAAAAGAAAGGCATCGGGATACCAAACTAGGTATATAAAGATGACCCATCAAAGGGAGCAACAATCATTATCAAGCAACCGGGTAAATGAAAGAAGACTCACTGGGGATGAATTGCAAGCATCCGGCAATTACCCACAAGGACTAGCTGGGGATACATTGATAAACAATCAATGATCCGGGGAACAAATCACTAGCAAACGATGAAAGGACCCACTGGCGACTTCAAAAGGAATAACATTGCAAGCATACGGCAATGATCCAGAAGACAACTTGCTGGGAATACAATTGCTAGCAACCGGCAATTATCCACAAGCAAAAGGAGGAATATCAACATCGAATATTGAATGAAGATAACCACAAAGAGTAACCATCATCGGTTAGGATGAACAACAAGGTTAACTCTGCAAAGGGAGAAATTAGGGTTTACAACTACCGAATACGGGGTAGAATACCAAAACTCTGGCTGAGGATAAAATTGCTAGCAACCGGCAACCATCCACCTGTACCACAAGGCACCAACTCCGCTGGGAATAAAACCACAACGACACCAAATTCCGCCAACAACCAGAACGAACCACAAAGGTTACCTCTGCTAGGGGAAAAGAGATAGGACTTACGACTACCGAATACGGGGTAGTGGCCAACCACTCCAATGAGGATAAAAGATTTAGGGTTTACATCTACCGAATACCGGGTAGAAAACCAAACAACTCCGCGTGGGGAATGAAAGAATCACAAATCCGCACGGGAACAAAAATAGGGTTTATAACAAATCACCAACTGCTGAAGAGCAGAAAAACTAGGATTTACAACTACCGAACATTAAGTAGAAAACCAAAACTCTTGCCGAGGAATAAAAGGTATATAACCACAAATTCCGCCAAGAAGGCAAGAAACATAGGACTTACAACTACCAGTTACTGGGTAGAGGCTCAAAAAGGTTCCGCTGGGGATAAAAGAAATAATGCCGGTTACTGGGCAAATTATTCATTCATTCCACAGGGAAGCACAAGAAACAGTTGACAAACGCCAATTCAGGATCAAACTGAAAAGACAGACCGAATCAAGACTTATCCTATGAGGATATAGCTCAATAGGAAAATCCATCCCAATATATATTGGGAGGAAACGGAAGAAACCGTCATCCACGAGGATAATCTCAGTGGGGAACTGCAGAAGTAAAGACAGACATTTTCTGCTTATGGGGCTGACTCTATATGGAGAGATTTTAACACCCTACATCTGCTTGGGAAGATCTATTGGAGAGATCTACATGACCCAACGCAGGAGACAACAAACAAAAGATATATGGCAAAAAATGCAACATGAATATCTGAATGTTTATGATTATGCATGAATATGCGTGATTTATGTTTGATGAATGCTGACAAAACAGACATTGCTAACACAACAGGTCCAGGAATCAAACGCCCGGTACTATACTTCTAGGGGAAAACCAACTGGAAAGCCAATCTGTGGAGATCCACACGCTAAAAAGCAAAGATCTGCGGGGAGGCAAAAGATCAGAGATATCACCAAATCTCTGAGTGATGGATCAACCATCAACCCAACTGGCACACAGAAAGTCACAACAGGCAACAACGGCCATAAAGACAAATCTGTTAGGGAGAAGGGGGAAATCCCAAAACATCTGCAGGGGAACAAGAGCTCACTGCACAAGCAAGAACTGCTATGAAAGCAACTCCACACAACTTCACTGGGGAACAACCCACTGAGGGAGAACGGATCATCCACGTAGAATCTGGCTGCACAAGCAACTCTACCAGGGAGAACACAAATATCCATTCCATTGGGAATACACCCACTGAAGGAAGAATAGATCACGCAAGTAGATTCTGCAACAAGCCACTCTATGAGGATCAAAAGCAATCAGAAATCAATCCGATCTCTGGATGATAGACCACCAACCGAACCTACTGGGGAACAGAGGTTTCAACAAGCAGAAACTGCCACAAAAGCAACTCTGTTGAGGATATCAGCTCTGGCGGAGACTCCGAGGGAATACCACAGATGCAATCCTGACTCTGACGGGGATTATTGCAGATACAATCCTGACTCTGTTGGGAAATACCGACTCCGTTGGGGATTTTGCACAAATGCGATCCGCCAAACCACAAATCTACTAACGGCTGGGGAATCCACTGAGGAATCCACTGAGGATATGGAAGAGTGTTGGGGATCAACCACCAAATGCTACACCTTCTGAGGAGAACACCCACAACTGCTGAGGAGGAACACAATCACTGCCCTGCTGAAGTGATAAGCGTACTGATGGGGAGATATAGCAATTCCGCTGGCGACTTGGCCGGGGAAGAGGGTACTGCTAGAGCAAACGAAATCTTCCACAAGTACTCTGCTCTGGGGATATATCACAGATCCCACTAGCGACTGTGCTGAGGAAAGATAGCAACAACCCTGCTTGCGATAATGTTGGGGAAAGCGGTAAAGTACCGGGATATCAATCCACCAACCACAAATCTTCAAAAAGAAAACCATGCTGAGGAGAGAAACCACAACTCTGCTAGCGACAGTACTGGGAAGAAACGGAGCACCTGGATTCAAACCAACAATTACCGAATCTTCCAAAAGGAGGAACACCCATGCTGGGAGAGAATACTGCTGGAGAATAAAACGAAGTCTTCAACAAATCTGCTTGGGGAACAACCCCAACAAAATCTCTGCTTGGGGAACAACCCCACCAACAAAGCAGGATGAAGAGGATACAACCAATGCCAGGAATATGAACAAATGTCTTACCTGTTGGAAATCATGCCACCCTCGGGAGAGCACTGAGAAATTCTTAGGTATCCTTTTGTCATTGTGAATGTTCACTTTGTTTAAAACAACAATTTGAAAAATTTATTGGTTTAAAACAATGACATTTTATCAATTATAATATGCAAAACATTTGTTGAATTGAAACAAATAGAGTGCAAATAATTGGATAAAAAGCTCAAATTGATTTTATGGAATGGTAGCCTGCAAATGGCAAGACTCCATAGATCTGTACAAATTTGAAATCAGTGATATATATTGGAAGAGGGCTACATTCAACATAATGATCCTTTCTCTACCAATTTGAATCTCGATGTATTCGAAGCTTCAGTCGACGACGAATCGAGAATCTCTGACGAAAGGACAGTTGTGGAACAGACAGTCTTGTCAGGATGCAGTTACTTGCCAAATCCCTAATTTTTGCCTGGATTGCCCCAGGGTGAGGTACTCAATCTAGCGGGATGCAAATATTCTTTTTTTTCATGTCTCTAATTTTTTGCCTGGATCGCCCTTGCGGGTTCTCCACCGAGACGCTCATTTTTGCCTAAGCCGCCCTTTCGGGTTTTCAACTTAGCGAGCTATTCTGTTTTTTCATTTGCATATATATTTTTTTTAGGCAAAGTATTTCTTGACTGCATCTGAAGTCACAGGACGAGTGAAATCCTCCTCATCCATTGTTGTAAGCATCAAAGCACCACCTGAAAAGGCTCTCTTAACAACATATGGACCCTCATAGTTTGGAGTCCACTTGCCCCTGGAATCGGGCACGAAAGACAAGACTTTCTTGAGCACTAGGTCACCTTCTCGGAACACACGAGGCTTGACCTTCTTATCGAATGCTTTCTTCATTCTCTGCTGATATAACTGACCATGGCACATGGCAGTCAATCGCTTCTCTTCAATCAAATTCAACTGGTCATAACGACTCTGAATCCATTCAGCATCAGTCAACTTGGCTTCCATCAAGACTCTCATTGATGGGATCTCCACCTCTACTGGGAGAACAACCTCCATGCCGTACACAAGAGAGAAAGGGGTTGCCCCTGTTGAAGTGCGGACAGATGTACGATATCCATGCAAAGCAAATGGAAGCATCTCATGCCAATCTTTGTACGTAACTGTCATCTTCTGGATAATCTTCTTGATATTCTTGTTAGCAGCTTCAACAGCCCCATTCATCTTCGGTCTGTAGGGAGAGGAATTATGGTGTGCAATCTTGAACTCAGCGCACAACTCATCCATCATCTTATTATTCAGATTAGATCCATTATCAGTAATGATCTTATCTGGCACACCATAACGGCAAATCAGCTGGTTCTTGATAAACTTCAGAACCACCTGTCTCGTCACGTTCGCATACGACGCGGCCTCAACCCATTTGGTGAAGTAATCAATTGCTACGAGAATAAACTTGTGTCCATTAGACGCTTTCGGTTCAATCATGCCGATCATGTCAATTCCCCACATAGAGAAAGGCCATGGTGATGAAATCACATTCAGAAGTGTCGGAGGAATATGAATCTTATCCGCTTAAATTTGACACTTGTGGCATTTCTTCACATATTTGCAGCAGTCAGACTCCGTTGTCAGCCAATAGTAGCCTGCTCTCAGCATCTTTCTAGCCATGGCATGTCCATTGGAATGAGTACCAAATGAACCCTCATGGACCTCAGTTATTAACAGGTTTGCTTCGTGTCTATCCACGCATCTGAGCAAAACCATGTCAAAATTTCTCTTATACAGCACTTCACCACTGAGGTAGAAACTGCCTGACAACCTTCTCAAAGTTTTCCTATCTTTCACAGATGCCCCAGGCGGGTAGACCTGGTTCTGGAGGAAATTCTTGATATCAAAATACCAAGGCTTATCATCATTGACCTCTTCAACTGCAAATACGTGAGCCGGTCTATCCAAGCGCATCACGGCAATATTGGGAACTTCATTCCAATACTTGACCATAATCATGGAAGCAAGCGTAGCAAGCGCATCTGCCATCCGATTATCCTCTCGAGGAATATGATGAAAATCAACTTCTGTAAAGAATGTTGAAATCCTCCTCGCATAATCTCTATACGGAATGAGACCTGGCTGATTCGTCTCCCATTCACCCTTGATCTGGTTAACAACCAGGGCCGAATCACCATACACATCAAGATGTTTGATTCTCAAATCAATACATTCTTCCAGTCCCATAATACAGGCCTCATACTCAGCCATATTATTCGTGCATTTGAAAGTTAGCCTTGCTGTAAGCGGAATATGTGTGCCATGAGGAGTAATAATTACTGCCCCAATTCCATTTCCGTACTGATTCACAGCGCCATCAAACACCATCGTCCATCTGGAACCAGGTTCCGGACCTTCATCAAGTGTAGGCTCATCACAATCTTTCATTTTCAAATACAGAATCTCCTCATCAGGGAAGTCATACTGAACTGACTGGTGATCTTCAATTGGCTGGTGCGCTAAATGGTCAGCCAAGATACTACCTTTGATAGCTTTCTGAGCTCGATACTCGATATCATACTCAGACAACAACATCTGCCAACGGGCAATCCTCCCAGTTATAGCAGGCTTCTCGAAGATATACTTGATTGGATCCATTCGGGATATCAACTAAGTTGTATGATTTATCATGTACTGGCGCAAACGCTTAGCAGCCCAAGCCAAAGCATAACACGTCTTCTCAAGCATAGAGTATCGAGACTCACAATCAGTAAACTTCTTACTGAGGTAGTAGATAGCAGATTCTTTTTTCCCTGATTCATCTTGTTGACCGAGTACACAACCCATCGAGTCTTCAAGAACAGTCAAATACATAATCAGAGGTCTTCCTTCTACAGGAGGAGACAAGATCGGAGGTTCGGACAGATACTCTTTGATACTGTCGAAAGCTTTCTGGCAATCCTCGGTCCAATCATGAGACTGATCTTTCCGAAGGAGCTTGAATATCGGCGCACATGTGGCAGTCATGTGGGATATAAATCTGGAAATATAGTTCAAGCGGCCAAGAAAACCTCGGACTTGCTTCTCAGTTTTGGGTGCAGGCATCTCTTGTATTGATTTGACCTTTGCAGGATCAACCTCAATACCTCTCTCGCTGACAACAAAACCCAACAACTTGCCAGAACGGACTCCAAATGTACATTTGTTCGGATTCAGACGAAGCCTGAACTTCCTCAAACGCTGAAAAAGCTTCAACAAATGCTCAACATGTTCAACTTCTGTTCGGGACTTAGCAATCATATCATCAACATAGACCTCTATCTCCTTGTGCATCATATCATGAAACAAGGTAGTCATAGCTCGTTGATACGTGGCTCCGGCGTTCTTCAGACCGAAGGGCATCACTCGATAACAGAATGTTCCCCAAGGTGTGATGAATGTTCTCTTCTCCATATCTTCGGGTGCCATCTTGATTTGATTATAAC
The DNA here is from genome assembly GCF_024323335.1 of Lathyrus oleraceus. Taxonomy (NCBI): domain Eukaryota; kingdom Viridiplantae; phylum Streptophyta; class Magnoliopsida; order Fabales; family Fabaceae; genus Lathyrus; species Lathyrus oleraceus. The sequence goes on from NC_066585.1 coordinate 461,874,357, forward strand.
CGGAAAATCCGTCCATGAAGGAAAAGACTTTGAATTTAGCTGTATTGTCTACCAACATATCAATGTGTGGTAGAGGAAAATCATCTTTCGGACTAGCCTTATTCAAATCTCTGTAATCAACACACATACGGACTTTTCCGTCTTTCTTAGGCACAGGCACAATATTGGCCACCCATTGAGGATATGTAGAAGTCACCAGAAATCCCGCATCAATTTGCTTATGAACTTCCTCTTTGATCTTCACTGCCATATCTGGATGAGTTCTTCTGAGCTTCTGCTTCACTGGCACGCACTCAGGCTTCAAAGGCAGGAAATGTTACACAATATCTGTATCTAGACCCGGCATGTCTTCATATGACCAAGCGAAGATATCGAAATATTCTCGTAGCAACTCAATCAATCTCTTCTTGACAGACTCTTCAAGAAGTGCCCCAATCTTCACCAATCGAACACAATCCTCAGACCCCAAGTTGACTGTTTCCAGATCTTCAAGATGCGGCTGAATGATCTTCTTCTCGTGCTCAAGGAGACAGGTAATCTCATCAGGAATTCCTTCAACATCATCTTCCTCTGCCTCGAATACAGGGAATTCAAAATTGGGAGATGGCGTTGGATCATTATGTTCAATGGGTTTTAGGATCAACCTGCATAATGATTTTGGTTAATGAAAAACTTTAGAATATAAACAAACAAATCATTAGGCAGATGAAAAATGATGCTTTTATTCTTGTTTTTTATGGTTTTTTTTTGTGATCACTGATTTCATGCAAAAAGAAAAAATTGAAAACAAATGGAAAGACAAATGTTTAACAATGCATTAACTGAATGAAAACATCATTGTATTAAATGCTGCCAACAATGTCATCACTTCTCCTTTTGGCATGGGAGAAGGGTTTTAAACAAAGTGAACAATTACTCTGATCTATGGATGACTGTAGGAACATCTACAGCGACCTAATTGTGGCAGACACCACCAGGTATGATGAAATTGTTCAGATCCTCTGCATCCTCTTCCAAGATAGCAGCAGCTTCTTCAGGTTGATCAGCATGGATGAAACCTCCACTCTTGAACAAACCTTGCTCATTGAATGCCCCAGAGGAATAGCCAATGCCAGCCCGGGATCTATTGTCTTCAAGCTCAATCATCTTTCCTAAATTAGCAACTGCACCACATTCAATGGCCAGTTTCGCATCTTTGTAGGAAGCAAATGAATGAGACTTCTTCTCAATTGGTTCATCAATAGATAAAGCTTGGAACGGAGTTCCAACTTCATCTTCAGCGTCAATATACGAGAAAGAAGACAAGTGGCTAACCAGGAGAGCCTTTTCTCCCCCTACCACAACCAGTTTCTTGTTCTTGACAAATTTCAGTTTCTGGTGTAGGGTGGATGTCACGGCGCCAGCCTCATGAATCCATGGTCTACCAAGGAGACAGCTATATGATGGGTGGATATCCATAACCTGGAAGGTAACTTGGAAATCACTTGGTCCAATCTTGATTGGGAGATCAACTTCCCCAATCACGGTCTTACGCGACCCATCAAAAGCTTTCACAACAACACCACTCTGCCTCATAGGAGGACCTTGATATGACAATCGAGAGAGTGTGGATTTTGGCAATACATTCAAAGAAGATCCAGTGTCCACCAGCACGTTCGACATGGCATCAGATTTGCAATTCATAGAGATGTGTAAAGCCATGTTGTGGTCTCTTCCCTCCTCAGGGAGATCAGCGTCACAGAAACTCAACGTGTTGCAAGCAGTAATGTTTGCAACGATACCATCAAACTGTTCCACAGTGACATCATGATCAACATACGCCAGATCCAATACTTTCTGCAGAGCCTCCTAATGGGGTTCTGAATTCAGCAGCAGCGATAATACAGAGATCTTGGATGGCGTTTGTAGAAGCTGGTCTACAACGTTGTACTCACTCTTCTTGATGAGCCTCAGCATCTCATCACATTCTTCATTCACAATGCCACTCGGGCCAACTGAAGAATCAGGAGTCTTTTGTACAGAGGAGGGTTTGGTAACAGGTGTCGGATTCTGAACATTAACAGCCGTCCCCACCGGACGCTCAGCAGTATCAGAAGCAACAGCCCTAGCCTGAGGCTTAGGAGCAGAAAACACTCGACCACTCCGGGTCAATCCACTCACATCAGCAATATTGGTGACAGAGGTTGAAGACAACGGCACTTCTCTCCCATCTTCAACAGCAACGGGGTTATATCTGAACGGCACAACTCGGTCAGAAGAATAAGGCACAGGGCCTGCCGGCTTGATTACTAGTGAAGGAGAGACCTTCGGCTTGCTGCTATCATAGCGAATAACAACAGGCTCAGGCAGTTTGAACACAGGAGATATAACATTAACCTCCGGTTCATCTTCATCAACATTTTTGTTCTGAAGAATCTCTATGGTTCCTTCGTCTAATAACTCTTGAAGCTCTCGTCGCACCTGGCGACAACCCAGACGGTTAACAGAACAGATGCGGCATCTATCATGGTCATGCTCCATATGGCTGTACTGACACAGCAGACGATGTAATTCGACCAATGGCTGTCTAATATGACTGACATATTTGACTTTGTATTTCCCAGGACACCCCTGGACCATATTCACAGACTTCCCATGCGCGGGCAATGGGTTCTTCGTAACATTCGGGCTTGAGTCTTCAAAACTCAGAATATCGCATCTCATCAAGTCCTGCACTTTGGTCTTCAATGGGAAGCAGTTCTCGATGTTATGACCCAGAGCACCGGAATGATACACACAGTGTTGGTCTGGTTTGTACCACCACTGAGGATTTGCGGGCACAGCAGGAGGATCCCTGGGACTAACCAACTTCCTTTCCAACAAGGAAGGATACAGCTCGGCATATGACATAGAAATCGGATCGAAGCTGATCTTCTTCCTATCATAACTCAAATTAGCCTGGTTGGTTGTGCTGCCACGAGGCTGGTAAGCCTGTTGCTGTGGACGATGCTGCTGCTGATACTGAGGTTGCTGTTGATGTTGATGCTGCTGAGGCTGCTGATACTGAGCATTATCTCTGAAAACAGGTGCTATATGAGCCACCTGGTGCTGATTATTTGCACGGCGTATAGGCTTCCTCTGAACAGAGGGTCTTCTGGACTTAGCATGGGATTGCACAGCATGTGCCTCCCCATCCTTCTTCTTAAACGCCCCATACCGTTTAGAAGAAGAGCTCTCATCTTTTGCTAAACGTCCTTCACGGACACCTTCCTCCAATCGCATCCCCATGTTCACCATCTCGGTGAAATCAGAGGGAGCACTTGCTACCATCCGCTCATAATAGAATGAGCTAAGAGTCTTCAAAAAGATCTTAGTCATCTCCTTCTCTTCTAGCGGAGGAGTAATCTGAGCAGCCAGCTCTCGCCACCTCTGGGCGTACTCCTTGAATGTCTCTTTATCCTTCTGGGACATGGCCCTGAGTTGATCACGGTCAGGCGCCATATCAACATTGTACTTATATTGCTTGACGAAGGCTTCGCCAAGATCGTTGAAGGATCGAATGTTTGCACTATCAAAGCTCATATACCAGCGAAGAGCCGCACCGGACAAACTATCCTGGAAATAATGGATCAACAGCTGATCATTATCTGTTTGAGTAGACATCTTTCTGGCGTACATGACCAGATGAGCAAGAGGGCAGGTGTTCCCCTTATATTTTTCAAAGTCAGGCACTTTGAATTTGATCGGAATTTTAACACCGGGAACAAGCCAAAGCTCAGCAGCAGACTTGCCAAACAGATCCTTCCCTCTGAGAGTTTTCAATTCCTTTCGCAGCTCAAGGAACTGATCATTCATAGCCTCCATCTTTTCATTGACATCTGGGCCCTCAGACGGCTCAGAATGATAGATGGTGTCGTCTACCCTCGGCATGGTATTCACGACAGGAGGAGCAGCAATAGGGACCGGGCTAGATGTTGGCATATGAGCAAAAGTTGGAGCAGGAATATCCGGTATGAAACCTGGAGGCATACCCCAAGGAAACCCGGCTGGCATGGCATTGGGCAGAAAATGGGCACTAGCAGCTGGCACAGTCGGAGCTACAATCTCTGAAATAACCGTCCTCTGGACAGGAGTTGCAGGAGGTTGAGCAGGTTGATTCTGGGCAGCAAGGAGTTGCTCCATCAAAGCGCCAAGTCTGGCGACCTCTTCTTTCAGTTCGCGGTTCTCTTGTTCCAACTGATCCATTACTCTGGCAGAATTGGCTCTTGTATAGTACCGGTGAGTCAGATTGTCTTCAAAATAAATGAAGAGCACAGAGTTAGGCCACAGACAAGAAGACCAGAAACAAGGTACCTGCTTATGCAAAATGATGCATGCGATGCTTGTGCATATGCTTTGTTTTATTTTCAAGGAACCCTTAGGGTATTATTTGCAAAATTTTGAAATTTTAAGCATTTAATCGCGTATGGAAAATATCTCATCAAATATATATTCGAGACAAAGAAGTACAGCATTCTTGATCATTACAAAGAGAAAAGGAAAATAAACATCCTATGGATCCCTAGAAGCTCGGGATGCTGGAAAACGAGATGCACAAAGCTTCTTGATCTCTCTCTCATAGGCTGCTTCCATATCCGCTTTCTCCTTCGCAAGTCGATCATACTTCCTCTTCCAGAACTTGGAAGACTGAGGAAGTAGAGAGGTCCAAGTATCATTCGGATCATCGATCACCTGATGCTCGAGAAACTCAATCAGAGCGTCCTTCTCCTTGATTTGCTGAAGCAACTCTTCTCTTTCACGGATCCAAGCACGTGAAAGGTCTTCTTCTCTCAACTCCTCTACATCCTGGGTGGAGAGGGTTGAAGGCCCAGCCACATCCATAGGTGTAGGTCTCGGATGATCATACGGCATCAGATACACAGCAGCTCTCTGTCTGACCCAAGAGGTGTATGGCTCCAAAGCAATGCAATTCTTCGGACCCAATTCGTTCCTGGTCTTCTTGCAGATCTTGCGCCAAGCGCGGACAAATCTGGCTTTCAGGCCTTGGGGATCTTTACCCTCCTGAAAGAACACACCTTCTAACAGAATGTTATGAGATTTATCCTTTAGGGGGAACCCAAGCTGACGACGTGCTAAGATAGGGCTGTAGCTGATCCCACCACATGTACCAAGAAGAGGCACATTAGGGAATTCACCACAATAATCAATAATCTGCACAGTATTATACACGCGATCATACCAAGAGATATCATCATTAGTGAGAGACATAAGTCTCTGAGACCAACGTAGACATCCCTTGTTCTCCTTAAAAGCAACTGTCTGCGGCAAGTGCGAAATAAACCACTTGTACAGCAGAGGCAGACAGCACACAATAACTCCTCCACCCTTCGCATTCCTCAGATGCAAAGAGACATAGGCATCACCCAACAGAGTCGAAACGGGATTAAGAACTGAGAAGATCCTAATGGCGTTCAAATCCACAAATTTGTCGATGTTGGGGAATAATACCAAACCATAGATGAGTAGCACAAATAAAGCCTCAAAGGCATCCTCACTCATGAACTTCCCATAAACGGTAGCTTGAGCAATGAGGAAATCGGAAGGAAGACCCTGAATTCCACCTTTGGTAGTCAGATTAGCTTTAATCAAAGATTCATCTATGTGTAACAAATCTGCAATCTCTCGAGCAGTCGGAATACTCTCTAAGCCACTGAATGGCACCTGATCCAGAATCGGAATCCCAATAAGGTGGGAATACTCCTCCAAGGTAGGCAGCAACTGGAAGTCCGGAAACGAGAAGCAGTGATACAGAGGATCATAAAACTGCGCCAGAGTACTCATCAGACCCTCATCAACCTGAGTAGTCAATAGAGGCAGAAGCTTCCCATAACGAGCTTTGAAACCCAAGGGATCTAATACATAAGATGTCAGATTCCTTAACTCTTTCACATCAGGCTGTCTAAAACTGTACTTCTTTGTATGCCTTTTTGGTCTTTCCATGTCTGAAAATTTTGCAAATAAACCCTTTAAGTTCCTTGAAAATTTTCTGATTTTTCTGATGACATGAAGTGCAGATGAATGCATGAATGCAACAATCACACTCAAGGATCAAGCAAGTCACACCAGACAAAGGTCATGGGAAAGCTCATTGTATCCCTAATATCAATCATCCATTTTGGTGGATTTAGGTTTTCACCTTATCAACACCCAAGTTCCATTGATATTAACGGTACATGAACCGGCTCAATCATCCTTAATATCAATCATCCATTTTGGCGGATTATGGTTTACACCTTATCAACGCCCAAGTTCCATTGATATTAACGATGTTTGAACGACTCAACCATGAATCATGGGTTTGCTGAGAGTCACGAGCATGGAGTCTCGGTTAAGAACCACCCAAAGGGAGTGTACTAGGGTTTAAACCTGCCAGACATGTTCTACCAGAGGTTCCCATAATCATCGTCCCATCTTTCGGATATTATCGGAGGAACGAATACTCGTATTCCAAAAATATTCTCAAGAGAGACTCTTATGAGTGTAGTATCGCGTAACAATCGCATCAGAACTTACATCTGAACGACCTCCGCACTACGTCCTAAAAATAGGCCAAGATGGGCTTGGTAAACTACGGTCCTTGGCTTCTAAGGCACATGATTGAAAGAATAATGCCTAACCACAAATAACTTGTGTGACATTATTAATCCAACATGACCTCCACCAAGTGAATGGACTCGCAAGTCAACTGGCTAAGGAATACTCCACACCAGTCAACGAGACTACGCCATTCTCCTATCCTAGAGTGCACTCGAGTTCGGGTATAGAACTCATCTCACAGAGATCACCAAAGCAAACAGCAATTGTATATCAAGCAATTCAAGCATTACAATCAATACAGTCATCCCAAATTGTACAAAAATATGTCATATAACAAATAACAATATATCACACAACAAAAATGAAAAGTAGGCAATACCACCAGGGAAGGTCTAATGTTATCCCCAGCAGAGTCGCCACTTTTCTGTAGCGGTGTATTCGTCACTTTATGATTTATTGATTAAATCAAAAGCAAAGCATACAAAGAAATCGAGTCGCCACCGCACTTTTATTTATCCAAAGGACTGGCTAAAAAGCGAACAAAAGCCTAAGAAGTTTTACACATAGAAAACTAATGAAAAGATCAGAGAATCTGGATAAGGGGTAAATTACGCAATGGGAAGGTGTTAGGCACCCAAAACGTCCTAGGTACTCCTAGGGAGCCCTTTTCACACTTGTTGTATAAAAAGTTTATTTGTTTATGACATATTGTGCAAACATGATTGGGATGATGAGAACAGAATGTACAAGTTATTATTTTTGTGTTTGAACGGATGAACCCGTTGCCTACGTACCTTCCATGAAAGGTAAGGATCAAAACGCCGTAGTTCGGCTAAAAGATTTCCAAAATATCAGTGGGTTCATTTTAAAACAAGAGCACTAAGGCTTTTCATTACCAATAGGAGAAAACTCAACCTGAATCAACAATCCACCATGTGAGGACAGCTTCAACATACTAGTGAGGGGTTAACCCTATAATAAGTATGGAAGACTTACAATCAACTCACTAAGGATGTGGTGAGATTTACATCAACCACTATGGTAATTGAAACCTATGGCTAATGTATGAAAGCATATTAACAATGGACAAAGCCACAAAACAATTGAATGGGTGAAGTTAATTGATTATGAGTATTCACAAAAGGATGGTCAAAGTATGATTAGTATTCAATTCAAAGAAGTGTTATGAAATGAAGTTTGAAAAGTCAAGGACTTAAGGTCCAGGTTTCTAATTTGAAAAGACATGAAAATGTTTGCACAACATGTATTTACAAGTTTCAAAAGTCAACAAGTGAAAAGGGTTTTGAAATAAAAGGATGTGGATGAAGGAGTGTAAAACTTCCTAGAAGTTCACCTCTTGAAATCATATAGAAGATGATTCAAGTGTGTCCTTAGGAATAAACAAATGAGCCATAACAAATAAACAAAACAAGCAGGGTGATACCGGATGCCACCAATGGACTTATACCAATCTCACAAACAAAGGTGGATACCGGATACCAATAGATGGATTTACACCAGTCTCCTAAAACAAACAGGGATGTCAGATGCCAATAAATGGACTTATTCCAACCTCCTAAAGCAAAACAAAACCTGGATGTCAGATGCCAATCTATCTGGACTTACTCTAATCTCCTCAAAGTAAAACAAAACTTAGATGTCAGATGCCAATCTATCTGGACTTACTCTAATCTCCAACAGATGATCATAGGAATACAAAAGCCAACAACATGGTCTTACAATTGCATCCTCACATACAACAAACAAACAGAAGCACTAAACAAAGAGGACATAAGTGGCCAATGAAATGGTCTTATACTCAATCCCTTCCAAATCATAGGAACAATGGCCAATGAATGGACTTACTGTTGATTCCTCAATGGGCAAACCCAAACAAATCACAAAGATATGAAATGATGATCATGCAATAATGAACAATTAATGATGATAGATGCACAAAGGCAAACAAGCAAACATGTACAGATGAAACAACAAGCAATCAATGATTCAATTAGCACACACTATATACAAGCGATTAGGCTCAAGCAAGGGTTAGACTTTAAAGTCAATTGGAATGGGGTAAGTGGTGCTCTTAACCTTAACATTGAGAGTTAAGGTGAAGCAGATGAAAGGATATGAGGGGTGTGCCTCATGCTCTTATCCCTGGTCAGGGAGAGCTTCAAATGATAGAAGGTGTGGGAGTTCAGAAAGTTGGAACTCTCTCCACAAGTTAATGACTCTATAGATCTTGGGTTAAGATCCACAATGCTACCACATGTAATGTGAGCAAAGGGAAGACACACAGAATAGTAGGAGATGGACTACACATCTCTTCTATCTACCAATTGCCTTATCAAAAGGACTTTTCCTGCTTGGGGACAAAAATAAACAATCACAAACATTGCCTCTTAAGGAGGACTTCAGACAGGTGCCTGGCCAAGTAACAAGCCAGGTCTTCCAGACTACATGAAGAAGCAGATGTTATACCTCAATGCTAATGCTATCAAGCAACGCAAAAGCAAGTTCACAAAGGAACTATAGCAACTAAGGTACCTGAAATCAATCCAATTCAATCAGTACTCAAGTCACAAAAGTCAAACAGATAAACCAACAGTCAATAGACAATGTACAATCAAACAATCAAGGCTACATTGTGCAAAGCACAAGTTCAACTCAAATGAGCCAAAGCATCCTACAAAACAAGTCAATGTTAGTTCATAACAATCAAGCAAACCAATTCAAGCTATGCAAATTAATCTCCTTAAAGCAATTGCTCCTTATCCTGAAAAACAAACTCAACCATGAGAAGTAAACCCTTAGGCCAAAGCCTAGGGTCAAAGGAGGGGAAATAGACCAATACAGAACATGAAAATTGGTAAGAATCAAGATTTATCAATTAAAAACATCATCCAATTAGTCCCATATCAAAAGCATTCATCAAATCCATTTTACAAACAAATCATGTCAAAGTAAGCATATTGGAATCACATTGGAGTAAACAGAATGAACCAATTCAAATCAAATCAAAAATGGCTCAATAAATTCCAAGAAAAATCATGCTTAAACAGAACACATCAAATGGGAAACATACCAAAAATCATGGCATTTGGATAAGTAGAAGCATGTCAATTAAAATCAACAAGTCAAGGTATGCAAAAACAAGCTCAAACAAGGCCACAAATGGTACATCAACTTCACACAAGTATAAAACAGTGATGACAAATGATAAATGATCCAAACCAAAACCAAGATACACGTCAACATGTTAAGAATAAATGTACAAAATTTCAAGCTCATATGATAAGGCACAAGAATTTCACAAATCATGGAAGTTGAACACTCAACAAAAGTCCAAATATGACCAAACAGCAAAGAAAAATCTCAAACAAATTGGAAATGGATCCAAAAATCCTACAAAACATCCTGCTCAAACTAGACATCCAGAAGTATCATCATGCAAAAATCCAGATTATTTGGCATTAAATAGGCATGGTAAATAAAATCAGCAAGTTGGACAAAAAATGGTGTGACACACATTGTCACACCTCCAATAATCACATCATATCTCAACATCCAGACATGCAAAAATCACAAACTCTATACCAAAATACTCATCAAGGTGTCTATATTATGCATGTAAAATTTCAGCTCCATAGGATCAAACATCATGATTTCACAAACAAAATGGTAAGCAAGGTGCAAGGTATGACATGCAAGAACAAACCCTAGGCAATTTTTAAATCCAACCGTGCACAAATCTGGAAAAAATATCCAAAAAAAAGTAGACATGATGATGAACATTTCACAAAACATTCCAGGTGATTTGGATTATTATTTTAGGAGTTATGGATTTTTTAATGTGGAAGAAAATTAACAAAATGCATGGAACAAGTATATATGAACATGTGAAGCATAGGTGGGAAAAAACAAAAGGCAACATGTGAAACGCCTGAGGCCAGGATCGAACCGGCGAGAAATTTAAAAGTGGCGCTCACTTAATGAAACGCATCGTTTCATTAAGTGAGGTGGCGCGTTCTGATTCGTGGCATGGCACACAAACACGAAAATCATGCAAACACGGCTCATGGAAGATCAAAGCAGTTCTGGACACAAAATATTTAGGGTTCATCATACCTTCATCCTGTTCATCAAGATCAAAATCCAAACTCCACATAAATGCATGAAAATTATATCAATCGAATCATCATTCATCACACATTACTAATCCAGCTTCAATTTAACCTAACTCTAATTGTATCCAACGCATCGAGCAAAATAAGTTTTGACATCCAAACTTAAAATCAACCTAATTTTCTCAAATCTTAATGAAAATTCAAGATCTAAAGTGCAGTATGATCTACATTCCAAGATCTACAAAATCCACATGAGAATTGCAAGAATTGGAGCAATCGAGTTCTTACCTTGATGATGATGCAGAGCTGGATTCGTGAGTTTCAATGCTTGGAAATGCAAAACAGATGCTCAATGATGATGAGGAAGATGAATGAATGCAAGGCTTTAGCTCAACAGTGCTTGAACACAACGAAATCTCCAACTGCCATGTGAATATTCAAGCTTCAACAGCCACAATTCTTCAAGAATTTTCCAAGATTTGGCTTCAATTCACTTCAATAATCCCTGCAGATGATGATTAGCACAAGAAACAAGCAAAAGAAATGATGAAATTCGATGGATAAAGTTGAGAGGATTTGAGAGAATTTGAGATGAAAAGTGTTTGGATTTGAAATTGTGAAGTTCTCCCCCTGATTTTCTGTTATGATTAGCATTTTATACCACTTGTTAATCAAACTTGTTAATCATGATTAGCAAAAATGCAATGGATGAAGTGAAATGGGAGTGTTATGCAATTTGGCCAAAATGCCCTTCATGCATGCATGGCAATGAACAGTACCGAGTTTCCACTTGAAATGCACTTCAAAATCAGTTTGGATGCAAATGTGATTAATTGGAAGTGAATAAAATGCATAACTTTCAAATTCACCTTTTCCCTCCAAAAATTCAAATTGATTCAATTGAAAAATGCCATTTTTTTGTGATGAGAATTTGTGAAATATGATGCATGATTATGATAGTAGGGATCAAGAGAGAATTGCTTCAAAAAGAATCACATGAATTGGCCTTTTGATGCAAAAGTTATGCCTTGTTGAAGTTCAAAATTCCTTGCCAATGATTTGATCATAACTTGCCAACCACAAATGAGAAATGGATGTTATTGGACTTTTTGGAAAGGTGAGAGCAAGATCTTCAACTTTCATGTTGGACAAAATTTGATTTGAAGCTTGCTTGATGATGTAAAGTTGAGGAGAAGACCTTTCCATTTTTGGCAGTTTGAAATTACATGTCACTTACTATTTTTGGAAACTTTTTGTATGACCTCAAATTCTTCCATGTTGATGTTTGACATGTTATATGAGGCTTGTATGGACATGAATGAGGTCCCTCTAACCATCTCCCACCATCAAATCCCTGATATTATGCACAGTTGACCTCAATTGACTTTGCTAGGGTTTTGGTTGACTGAACAATGCTTTGATGAATTTCAAGCCTCTACCACTTGAGATCTTGATTCAAAATGATGTCATGCTTCATATGAACTCTTGATGAATGATCATGGTGCCCAAATTCTTCAGAATGGCCACCATTTATGGCTCAATGACTGCCTTTGACTGTCTTGACCTAATGTTGCTTCATCTGCAAGTAACAAGGTTAGATGACAATATTTTTGTACTTTGGTTAGTAAACAAATGAAAAGCAATGATATACAAATGCTAAACATGCTTGGTGATCAAGAACCACTCTCAAAAGATAACCCACCCTCAGGAAAGAAGGCAAGGTGCACAATGATCCTTGAGGCAATGACATGATATGATATGATACCATGAGGGATCTTAGGGACAAAATTGGGGTCTTACAGCGTCAAATCCAAGTCTGTGAACCCCAAACCATGCATGGTACTCACATTAGCAATAACCCCCTCCAACTGGTTGACAGAGATCTCTTGAGGCACGTAAGCCAGATTCAGCATTTTCAACAAGGCATTACGGTGTGCCTCAGAGCATAGCAGCAATGAGAGTATAAAAATCTTGGACGGAGTCTGATTCAGCTGATCTACAATCTTGTAGTCACTCTTCTTGATAATCTTCATAAACTCCTCCACGTCCTTCTCAAATGAGCCCTCGGGCGCCTCCTTCTGAGCAGATTCTTCATCAACCACCGCTTGCTTACCCTTAGCTTTGGCGAGAGCCTCAGCATTGTTATCCCTCAACGGTTGTGGTGCAAACAGACGACCACTCCTTGTAAAACCTCCTGGTCCCCCAACATTGTCCACAACTGGACTCGCAATCACAGAAGCTCTACTCGGCAACCCAATTGTTACAGGAGTCTGATTCACCGGTCTGACCTGATTTTCAGCCCTTCGGTTGCTGCGGTAAGCATTGTCATACTTCCACGGCACAACCCTACTTTCAATAGCCCTACCAGACACAACAATGGTAGTGGGAGCACTGACGGTTACTGGTGCAGAAATGGTAATAGGAGTACCAACAGTTGCAGGAGCACTAGCAATTCTCTGGCCACGTCCCTCGGACGGTTTGAAATAAATGGTGACGGTTGACACCACCCCACGATCCTTCACGACCCGACTAAACTGTAGACAGCCCTCATCAACTAATCTCTGGATACCAGCCCTCAGCTTTGAGCAGCCATTCTCTGAACCTTCACAACCTGAACAGTCTTCATAACAGCCCGGGAACACTCCCCCATTCAACAAATGATCCTTCACAACCAACAATGAAGTCTGAACATCCTCAACACTGACCACCAAGTCTTCAGCTTCACCGTCTTCCACATTGTTTACCCTATGCGCACCATGCTGAGGCATAGGATTGTTAACAACATTAGGCACAGGAGCAAAATTGATAGTTTTGGCGTCAATTAAGTCCTGGACCTTATGATGAAAAGCCCTACAGTTTTCAATATGGTTCCCCGGTGCACCAGAGTGGAAATCACAACGAACGTTGGCATCATACCCAGGTGGTATTTTTGTCAACGGAGCCATAGTATGCAACTCCACGAACCCCAATTTGAGCAATTCGGGCAACAGTTCAGCATAGGTCATCGGCAACGGGTCGAATCGACGATCCGGCATCCTCTGTCTAGGCTGATACGGACGTTCCTGTTGTTGTTGTTGTTGCGGTGGTTGTTGAACCCTCTGTTGTTGTTGTTGAGGTGCTGGAATGGTTACAGCGGCAACCTGGCGATACTGGCCTCTGTTCACATTCCTGTGGTGTTGTACAGCATTGGTTTCACCCTCTCTCCTGCGGGGTGCCCCAGCAAATGGTTTCTTTGAAGATGAGGAACCAGCATCCTGAATCTTCCCATCTTTGATCAGACTCTCTGTCCTCTCCTCACAAATTACAACATCTGAGAAACTACCGAACGGGCAGCTACCCATCCGGTCCATGAATACTCCTTATAATGTACCGATGAACATATCGGTCAGTTCCCTCTCCAGCATAGGGGGTTGTACTCTTGCAGCCAATTCACGCCACCTCTGGGCGTACTCCTTAAAACTCTCTCCAGATTTCTGACAAAGACTCTGCAACTGAGTCCGGCTCGGCGCCATGTCCATATTGTGTTTGTACTGCCTCAAGAAGGCTTCACCCAGATCTCTCCAACTACAAATGGATTCTCTTTTCAGCTCCATGTACCAATCCAAGGAAGCTCCAGACAAGCTATCCTGAAAGAAGTACATCCACATCTTCTCATCGTCTGTGTAAGTAGAGATCTTCCTGTAGTAGGCCTGCACATGGGTGCGAGGGCAAGAAGTACCGTTGTATTTGTCAAATGAGGGCGCTTTGAACTTGTAGGGAATTCTCAACCCTTCCACCAGCCCCATGTTTGTCACATCAAACCCAAGAGAGTTCTGACATTCCATGGCCCGGATCTTCTCAGCTAGGGCATCAACTTTCCGATCTCTTTCGTCAGTTCTTCCCACAACTTCATCATCCTCACTGAGCAGTGTGAACATGTCTTCCTGCTTGTCAACCAGCGGAGCAGGATGTCGAACGGGAGCCCGGGTAGCTCTGGCATTAACAGTCTCTGCAGCAAGAGGCTGTCCATTGATCCGAATACCCCTCAAATCATCACCCATGGCGTAATCATTGGCGGGAGCAGCAGCAGCAACATTGTCATTCACGAGAACACCCACTGGCGACGCACGACTGGGCGGTGGGAGCACAACTTCTTGTCTCTGGGCTAAGGCACGCAGCTCCTCTTGCCCTTGAACGACCCCTGGCATCATTGTCATGAATTGGGCCATGTTAGCCCTCATCTCAGCCAATTCAGCTTGCATTTGGTCCATGTTCCTCTGTTGATTCAATCTGGTTGAGTAGCGGTGCGGACGTTGATCAGCTATCCTGCCTGACACAGGAACCAGAGTGAGAAGTCTCGATCAAGAACACCTGTAATGCAAAATGATATGTGTATGATGCCAATGATGCGTATGATGCACATGATATGTTCATTTCTCAGGCATTCAAGAGCATAATTCATCTCTCAAGAAATGGCAACCTGCAACAAGAACAACAAAGAAGCAACATACACAAGCTAACTGAGCACGAGGTGAAACATCAACAGCCAACTCTATAGATATGAGCAACAAGGATCATATAACAAAGGTTCAAATGATCAGAGTACAACAATGAATCCCATCCAACAAGCCTGGAGGTGATTGTCAACATAAACATCAAAGCTACAAACTAGGAAAGATGTCCTCCAGGAATGAGCGTCTTCAGATAATGGCACTGGTCTATCAACAGGTCACATTCTGAACATTCTGGCAGAGGGGTGATCTTCTCCTTCAGTTGTCTTCTGAGCTCCACAACTTCTCCTCCAAGTTGGCTCTCTGATGCACGTCTCAAGTCTACCTCCTTCTTCAACTGGATGTCTTTGTCTCTGAGTTGCTTTTCCAGGTCTCTTATCTTCTTCTGATAACTGGCTTCAGCTCTCTGCAACCTTAGGCACTCCCGGTGTTCTGCATTCAACAGGGTCTCCATCTCCTCATATGATCTCTTCTTACCCTTCAATCTGCTAGCATCTTCACCCTGCATGCCTTTGAGTTGATGAGCCAAGTTCAACTTATCAGCTTTGGCTTTGTAAAGCTCCATCTGGGTATCCTGTTCCTTTTCTTTCAACCGACGATTCTCCATCCAGGCTTGCTTGTACTGCTCAGCAGGTACACTCTCAGCAAGGATCAAAGGTGGTTGCTCTTGCAATGACTCCATCCTATCATAGGGCAACAACAAAGTCTCCACTCTCTTCTTGACCCACTCAAGGTAAGCAGGCATAGCAATGGCAAACTTCTTCCCCAGAACAGCTCAATCCTTGACACCAATGGACTTCCAAGCTCTTCCTACTTGCTCCAATCTAGCAGGGTCACTTCGCTTCTCAAAGTACACACTCTCGGCTATCTCAGCATCAAGTGGTCTTTCATTCATCACAAACCCCAACTGGCGAAGAGAAAGAACCGGATTGTAATTGATGCAACCCTTAGTCCCTATAAGTGGCACATTACGAAACTCTCCACAACTCATGAAGACATTACGCACATCCATCCGGTAAGACTGCCACCTGATATCATAAGAGGTAAGAGACATAATCCTCTGAGTCCACTTATGAGTGCTCTGAGCATCCACAAAAGGTCCACTGACTGGCAGGAGAGACAAGAACCATCTGAGCAACAATGGGAGACAACATCTGGTAGCTCCACCCTTACCATGTCTGCTGTGAATAGCATAGTAAGTGTCAGCTAACAAAGTAGGAACTGGGTTTCCTCCGATGAAGATAGTGACTGCAGCAAAGTCCACAAAGTTGGGCATACTCGGGAACAGGACAATCCCATAAATCATGATAGCTAGCTGAGCATGAAAAGCTTCCCAATTTCCCTTCTTTGCTTCCTCTCTAGCCATCCTCAACAGGAACTTCAAAGGCAAACCCACAACATCACCACTGGACTTCCAATTGTCACTCACTTCCTTGACACTCAGATGAAAAGCTCTGGCAACAATCCTGAAATCAACCTCCTCCGGAACATCCAAGAAAGGCAACTGATACTGGATCGGGACATTCAGCAGAATGGAGTACTCCTCGAGAGTGGGAGCTAACTGATAATCCTGGAAACTGAAGCAACGGAGCTCTGGATCATAGAACTGTAGAAGAGTCTGCAACGGCACTGGATCTACCACCATCTCTGATAGTGTCAACAAATCCCCATAGTGATCAGCAAACACCTTCTGATTACCGCCGGTCACAAAGTTGCTCAACTCTATCAAAGACGTCAAAGGCTCACGGTGAAAACTGTAGGTGCAAGTCTTCCGCTTCAACTCTGGAACGGATGCCATCTCTCACAATGAATAGACTCCTGAATGAACCTGAGAAATGATATGCATGCAGAGATTAGCTTTTTTCTTTTCTTCTTTTCACTTTTTTTCATTTTTTTTTGCATTATTTTTTGAAAATAAACATGCTATGATGCAAATGATGCAAACACGACTGGCTGGCTGTGTTTCTCGGAGCACAGGTTCAAAGCTTCGGCTTGAATTCGGAACCACAAAATCATCTGAGACCCAAAATCATCTGAGACCCAATCTGCAGAACCAAGTCACCAACAGGACCGAGAGTCACCAATAAGTCACCAACGGTACCTGTAATAATGATCATTCCCTCCCCACTCACGGGTGTCGTCTAGGTCAGGGTAAAGTCGAGAGAAACACAGGATAAGCAACCCTTTCATAGAATATCATCATGTACACACCCGAAGTATGTACCGACAATACCCCATCAGGATCTGAACTGCTCGTGATATCAAGTTCCGCTAAGTGGCGCAATACCACCCGCTTCCCAAGAATCACTCTATTCCTAGGTGTCCTAGAGTCCACTCATAGCCTGGGTATTGGGCCTTTTACCTCATGTAACTCCCACCCCAACAGAGAGACAAACAACCAGCCAGCACAAATGAAAAGAAGATGAATGCAAACATAAATGCAAATAATAAACAAATGAATGCAATAAATGAAACAGCAAAAGAAACCAAACCCTATCCTAGAGAGCGCTAGGAGAGACTCGCTTAGGGAAGATGGACCAGCAAGAGGTCAACTTCTCTCTTATCCCCAGCAGAGTCGCCAGTTGTCGCATTATGCAAAAAACCGGCGGGAAAAAGAAACAACAGAGCCGCCACCGTGCGTTATTTATCCCAAAAGAGGGAAAGGAAACGCTCGAAGTAAACCTGGAAAGAACATGGTCTCGCGACCAGAGAAAGATGGGATCGGGAGTCGGCTATGCGAAGGGAAGGTATTAGCACCCCTACGCATCCGTCGTACTCGACGGGATCCACGCTCAGAAAGAATAGAATAAAGGTTGCTAAACCTGCTCACAAACTACACAAGGCTGGAAGGAAACACCGAAAGACAAAAGAAACGGGACTCGGCAGGATATCGCATCCTGGGCCTACGTAGTTTGTCAGACACAAACATCAGAGTAGACGTAGTTCAGGACGGGGAAACGTGCTCGCTAGGATGTCGCATCCTATGCATACGTATCTTCTCTGACAGAAGAAGAATCAGAGCACTCGTAGCTCGGCTAACGCACGCCAAACAAAACACAAACAGGAAACCGACAGCCAATCGCTGGACTTACGTTAGACTCCACACAAACAGGCAAACATGGAAACCGAATGCCAATCGCTGGACTTACATCAGACTCTGAACCAACAAACACACACACAGAAAACCGACTTCCAATCGCTGGACTTACGTCAGACTCCAAATAAAGAAACAAGACACAGGAAACCAACTGCCAATCGCTGGACTTACGTCAGACTCCAACAAGCAAAAAAGACACAGGAAACCAACTGCCAATCGCTGGACTTACGTCAAACTCCAACACACACAAAGGGTTGAAAAAGAAAAAGGGCGCCCGGAGAGATCAGCTCATCTCCTGCCTACGTACCTCATCTGGTATGAGGATCAGGGCGACGTAGTTCCCCTATGCAGGGAAAGAATTTCTAGCCTAACCAGATACTGGGAGATACAAACTACTAGGGAGACTACAACTCGAGCCTAGAAGTTATCATGTATACGATCCCTATGTTGAGGTTTCTATCCTATCTTGCACAGGGAGCAAGCTATCCTAAACAACACAGGCAAATCCATACAAGCACACAAAGCAAGCACACACTATATGCACACAATTGGGCTCATACAAGGTTAGGCTGTGAGACACAAGCCAACTGGAATCGGGTGATTTTAGCTCTTAACCCTAACATTGAGAGTTAGGGTGAAGCAGAGGAAATGGGAAGTGAGGGTAAGACCTCACAGCTCTTATCCCTGGCCTGGGAGAGCTTCAGACAAATGAAAGTGTGGGAGTTCAGAATGTAGGAACTCTTCTCCACATATGACTGACACAACAAAGATCTTGGGCTATTATCCACAATGCATCAACACAAGGTGTGTGAGCAAAGTGAATGACACACTGAGTAGCAGGAGATGGATTACACATCTCTTTTATCTGCCAATTGCCTCATAAGAGGACTTTTCCTGCTTGGCACAAAAATTAAACAATCACAAGCATTGCCTCTTAAGGAGGGCTTCAGACAGGTGCCTGCCCACATAACAGGACAGGTCTTCCAGACTACATGCAGTCAGAGAAATTATACCTCAGTGGTTAAGCAACCAAGCAAAGCAAAAGCAAGTTCAAAAGAACTCAAAGCAACTTAAGTACCTGTGAAAAATCTAAACCAATCAGTTCAACTGTACAAACAAACAATCAACAAGCAATAACAGACAATATTCACAATGTGCAAGCCACAAGGCAAACTCAAATGAGTTAGCATCAACCTACAAAACACCACAAGGTTAGCCAATCATCAACCAATTAGTCAAACTCAAATGAATGAGCCACTCCATTCATGGCAATGTGCCTTTGAACCTCTTGATGAACAGAAATGAAACCACGTGCTTCCAAGCCTTGCCACGCTTCAAATCTTCTCCTATGATGCTTATGAGATGAATGATGATGAAATGGAAGCTCAAAGATGCACGAAATAAGCTGAATCTCCAACTGCCATGGATGCTTCAATCTTTGTACATAGCTCAAACAGCCACGATTTCCTCTGCTTCCACGTCCAAATATGCTCAATTATGCTTCATGATGATGAATTGATCAATAGAAAACGCTTAGGTTTGAAGAATTTTGCAAAACGTTTGAGAGAAATATTTGGAGAATTTGCTTGAATCTAGATCTGAAATTTGTTCATTGTGAAAACAGTTAGGGTTTAAGCATTTATACTCCATGCTAATCATGTTTAGGAACAACTTAAGCCAAATGCAAGTGAGGTTAATCCATTTTGTGGTGTAAGAGCAAAAATGCAATTCTCACTCCATGCACCCCCATGCACGTGAACAGTGCATGTTCTGGCCCAAAATGCCTTAAAATGATTCCATGCACACTTTTGAATTGATTTGGTATGCATATGTTCAACCAAAATGAGTTTATGAAATTTTTCCCAAAAATCTTCATGAATTCACCAATGATCATGCAATGAGATTTCATGCCAAGTGATAGTATGCTTGGAAAATACATGTTACAAGGATCAAAGTGCAAAAAGAACCACCCAAATTGGAGATTTGGTTTGAAAGTTATGTCCATTTGAAATTTCAAACACACTTTGCCATGATTGGACCATATCTCCCCAAACACACATGAGAAATCCATGATCTTGGACTTTTTGGAAATGGGAGAGAAAGATCTTCAACTTTCATGTTGGAAAAAATTTCATTTGAAGCTTTCTTGATGATATAAAGTTGAGTTGAAGTTGGTCCAAAACCTTTCCATTTTTGGAAATTTCAAATTACAGGTCACCTGCTATTTTTGGAAAGTCTTGATCTGACTTCAAATTCTTCAATGTTGATGTTTGAAATGTCAAATGAGACTTGTTGGAACATGAATGAAGCATCTCTAACCACTTCCCACCTCCAAATCCATGGTTGACTGTGCAGTTGACTTCTGTTGACTTTTGTGGGCCTCAGATGATTTGCATATGGACTGATGAGTTCTGAGCCTTCAACACTTGGCCAAATCACATTAAAGTGATCCTTGAATCTTATGAACTCATGGGAATCACCCTAGGGCTTTGATCTCATGACAAATGCTCTTGTTGCCTTGCACAATTGAATCTCCTAATCAGTCCTGCCTGATGAGATGTGATGGACTATGCAAATGAAATGCAATATTAATGACCTAAAAATGAAAATGTATATACAAATGGGAGGTGCAAATTTGAGGTGCTACAGTCACTATACTCACTACCAGATTCATATTTTCATATGAAATCCATACCTTATTAGCTAAATCTTCTTCACTCTCATCATCAGAATCAGGCCAAGTGATTGACATACTCTTTTTTTTATTTCTCTAAAAATGTAGAACATTAATCTTTAATGTGACCAAAACCTTCACATTATTAACATCGAATTCCTTTTCCTTTGATAAGTTTGTCTTCATCCTTGCTCTTGCAAAGGGGAACAATGTTCTCGAAGTTGTTTGGCTCTTTGTCTTTGACATTTATCCTCTATCTTCTATCTAATGTCTTTAAACCTTTATTAAAATTTATACCAACAAGATCTATAACATATGACATACTTTCTTCAGTATCACATTGATATTCATCCTCTTCAGTGTTGGATACAAAGGTAATACTCTTGGTTTTATTTTCAGTTATATCATTTATTTCTACCTCAAAGGTGTGTAAGGATCTAATGAGTTCATCCACTTTGATTGTGATAATATCTTGGGGTTCTTCAATTGATATGGCCTTCATATTAATCCTTTTAGGTATGGATCTTAATACCTTTTTAGCCAATTTTTCTTCAGACATCTTCTTTCCTAAGGAAAAAGAAGTGTTGGCAATATCACGCAACTTGATGTTGAAGTTGGAGATGGATTCATCTTCCTTCATTCTCATATTTTCAAACTTTGTTGTGAGGAGTTACAATCTCGACATAGGTACTTTGGATGTGCTTTCATGTGTAGTTTTGAGAATCTCTCATGCCTATTTGGCTTCACTACATGTGTTGATTAATATAAACATGATCTTGTCCACACCGTTAAAAGTAGCACTTATAGCTTTGGAGTTTCCAAGAGCTTAAACATTAGTTAACTCAGCTTCTAGCTTTAAGACTGATATTCAATCTTGAAAGGTAGACACATAGTATTTCCAACCTTTTAATATAGCCTTTCATGTTTTGTTGTCCTTGGACTTAAGAAAAGCAATCTTCTTGGATTTCCAATAATCATAGTTGGTATTTATTTACGCTGAAAAATGGCAAACAATTGTTGGTCTTCGACTACGGGTTACTCGCAGGATCAACCAGCGAATCCTAGGACATTGTGCCAAATAACCGTTTAGATTTTGTTTCTCTTGTTTTCACGTAATCACTTTCGACTTGGTCGAAGTAAGTTTTCAAGTGCTTGTAAGAAAAAGGATAAATCGTCGACTTCAACCAAACAAAAATGTTTAAAAGAAATGATAGAAAACTGGAAATGTTGAATAAAGTTTTTTAAATGATACTGAAACTAGATTAAATGAAACAAGGATCGAGAAGGTAAAATTTAACAACTTTGCACTGAAAATAAATAATGGTAATTCAATTATTCTTACATTCTCCACGCAAGTTACTCATTTCACTATGTGTTAATACGTTGAGTTCCTTTAGTGAGATTTTTGTAAAATAATGAACACCCCGAGTTTAGCATAATAAAATCTTATATATACAAGTAAGAAATAACTGCTTCTAACGTCTCTATCTCTAAACTCTGCCACGTAAAGCCCTGCATTCAACACTTTCCTACACTTTCTCCATGTGTCCCTTTAGAAATAAACCTACAGGCAGTTATTAATATTTTGAATGCAATATTGTGCACCCAACTAACCACCATGTAAATCACTTCACCGTTGTCGCAAAGACTGAACGGTCGACACTTCCACATGGTCGAACTAACTCTTATTACATTCAGAAAACTTGCTAAGTCCTGATCCTGATTGAAGCAAAACTCCTTCGACTCTTCCCATGTGTGCTGAGGTTTTCCGCCTGTCAAAAATCAGAGCTAACAAATTGCCCCCAAAAAAAGGTCTTTTTCAATGTTTCTAGGAGATAGGGGTATTTTTTATCTTTCCAATTGCTAGTCACCTAGTGGGTTGATGTCATGTTCGTCATGACATTTCTCTCAAATGTCACCTCAAAAACATGTGTCTCCCACTTCCCATATCACTACTCATCATGGCGCCGGATTCATAGGGTGTTACGGCTACGTGCAATCAATCACCTCAGTTTCTTTTGGGGAAATGCCACGTGTTACTTCATTTGCTCCAGCTGTCAAGTTAAGGAGATTGAATAGTCTCAACTCTTTCCACTATAAATACCTTTTCCTAACCTTTTCATAATTTTCCAGCATTTTTCCTGAACTTTTGGTCTGAAAAAACAATTCTTATCTTCAAAAACTTCCAAAAACCTCACCACTCACACTAATGTCACCTCCAAAGAAGAACATCAAAGCCACCAAGGAAATTGTTCCACTAGCCTACACGTTACACCATGCCACCGTCATTGGGAATAAAGAATATGTTCCAGAACCTCCTAATTTTGAAGAAAAACTTCGAATCTACAAATCTCATGTACTCATTCTTTTCACCCTTTCTGAAAAAACCCACGCTCTTATGGGTCATACGCTTGACCCTGCAGAGGGTCTTGTTAGGTCTATGGATTTCTTTCCGGCTTACCATAGGACGAAACCCATAGTTAGTATTAAAGAACCCATGATCCTAGAATACCAAACCAACTCCCTACGAGTTTTTTTGTTCAGCTCCCCCAACCAAAACAATGATTATATCTCATGGCTAGATAAAATAGAAGCCAAAATGAACAAAACCTAGAAAGAAATGGGTATCTTAGACTTAATCCAGCTGTCGAGGACTGGTCCCTCATACTGCCAAAATCTCTTGGTCTCCTCCCTTTACTATTAGGAGAGTACGACTAACACATTTCAACTTCCTTGTGGAATGTTGACGCCCACGTTGTTCGATGTGGCAACCATTATATGCCTTCGTCCTGATGGCGATAACTTCGATCCTAATGAACAAGATGAAGATAAAATTAAATTCGACAGTAATAGTGTTGGCTTTACAAAGTATATTAAGGATTACCATTTTACTGAAACCAATGAAGTTACTGTTGAAGAGCATATCGCCTTCTTGGCCTTATGGCTCTCTAGATGCATATTTTGTTGCAAATCCCTGAAGAAGGCAAAGATATATTTAACTCTTGCCAATCAACTGACGAAGGAAAGAACGTGCGCCTAAGCCAATTGATCTTAGGATCTTTATATGCATCCCTAGGAGAAGCTATTGAATCCTTAAGAAATATCAAACCAAAAGATGCCCTATTACTTGCTGGACCATTTTGCTTACTTTAGTTTTGGCTTAACTCCACCTTTGAAACTTTGTTGAAAACAGAACGCCCCAATGATGTGGATCCCATCATTAGCGACCGACAAGTCAAAAGAATCTGATTGCACCTCTTAACTCCCACCGAAAATAACATGTCAGATCGTGATGTTTCCCAAATGTTACAGATTTACTAAAAACATGTCTCCTTTTGCAAAGAGGACTCATGGACCAGAGTGGTGTACTCGACCACTTCCAGGCAAATGTGAAAAAGAGAAAGAAACCAAGAAGATATGGGCATCATTTCTAACGTCGTGACTATTTTCTGTCAATCTTGAACCATCTAAGGATCATGTAAGGATCCTCAACTATCAACCCAACTTGGTATCCCGACAATTTGGTATAAGTCAAACCATTCCTCGACCATTCTATCAAAAGAAGAGTGAGGTATGTCTTAGCACCATCGATTACTCCGAAGATGATTACCTCTAGAGGCTAACTAGGCATGCTAACCACCGATCTAATCTTAGCCTCTTTGACTTCGAGCTCACCTATTATTCCACTCAAGATTTTGACACCTGGTGGAGAGCCTATCATGCTAAAGAATTTATGGATGTTGGGACCATAAATCAACATCTCACTGATGCTTTTTCTTGCTTGCAGCAAAAATTCAAAAAAGGTAGATCTAAACAAAAGGAGATTCATGCCATCCAGAAGTACTTTGAGATTGTACATGACCCAAACAATCTTAGTCGGACAATCCGTGAGGCAGTTGTGAATCTGAAGCAAAAGATGGAGGCAAAACTACCTAGTTTGAAAATTCCTATTTACGTGAAAGATAGATACGACTTTACCCTCAAATTTTATCCTTCGAGATTCCCCCATTTGCCAACCAGCGACATGGCTTTGGCCTTCGCGCCTCTTTTTTCAAGGTGGTTTGTTTGTAGGGAATTTACGAAGGTCCATAAAAACGAGAATCTGAAGCCTGCATAACAAGTAACTTTGACTAAGCTGGATATATACAGTTTCAAAGGCCACCTACATGTCAACATTAAACATGTCAGGTTCGAAACTCACATACATAAGGGTGAGGAAAGCAAAGAATATTTTCAACATCTTCTTCATCTTCTAATTCCCATTCTTTAACCTAATATCTAGTTCTGTTTGATCCCAACCGTCAAACACAAGAAAATGAGAAGGGATATCGCCAACGCTCAAGTCACACTCATCGAGTAGAAGGTTGAGGCAGCCTATTCCCAGCCTACCCAAGTATGTATTTCGGTTCCACACACATTTGTTCGACATTTAATATTTTATGTCTTTTTATTAATCTGGCATCTTATCCCTGCCTTTATTCCACATAAGTTTTTGATATAGTTGCAAGGGAAGGATCTATCGCAATAACAAGTGAACCCGTTACAAGGGACGACTCATCCCCAAAGTCTCATTCACATAAGAAGAAGACCAAGGGCGTTGGCGCATAAAGAATCCCAGCTAGCCAGAGTGGCTCCGACTCCCAAAGCAAGGCCAGGAAAGAAAATTATTATTAGCAAAACCGTGAAAGCGACTCCTCTCACTAGGAAATTGGCATCAAATGAAAGCGCCAACTCTAGTCCTGATGGAGAATCTCTAAAGCTAATTTTAACCTCTATTCACTTCTCTTAATTTCTCCATGTAAATAACTTATAAATGATTTTCCTGCAGGACAAACCGGCAATGCAGTCTGCACCTGTGTTGACTGTTAAACAAACGCCAACTAACAGTTCGCCAGCATATCAACCATCGATCACCATAACTATTATAGACGAAGTCGACAAGCCCGTAGAGGTTGAAGATAACACTTTTCATCAATCAATCGACCAAGCATTCCTTACTGATTCTTCTTCCTCTACCTCAACTGATGAAGAAATGACCCACACGTACATGGCTTAGATTTATC
This sequence comes from Lathyrus oleraceus, assembly GCF_024323335.1. NCBI lineage: Eukaryota > Viridiplantae > Streptophyta > Magnoliopsida > Fabales > Fabaceae > Lathyrus > Lathyrus oleraceus. Next base: position 461,900,390 of record NC_066585.1, read on the forward strand.
TAGAAACTACTTTAAATAAGGAAAGTCCTCATCAGGCAGACCCTTTTGGGAATCCTCAACCCATCAAAGAAATCCAACCACAAGAGAAAATTGTTGATGTCTCTAAAAGTGTCGAGCATCTTACCATCGTAACTGCTTATAGCATGTAAAAGAACAATCTTGACGCATCGACCGCCAAGAACACAAACCTGCCAATTAATCCTTTGTCCCAAGAAGAAATGGACGTGCTAAAAAAAAGCTGATCCTAGAGCCTATATGAGAATGATGCTTGGGAGTCACAATAGCTCCACTGAAAGAAGCTCTAGTTCTTCAACCGTATCTAGCAGTGTGACTGGGCCTGAGCCTATTATCGATACTTTGAAACAACTAAAAGCCCGTGTTGTGGATGTCAATCTTTTTAAAATTTTGGAAAAGGATTTCATATATGGCTATAGCATCAAAACTCTTCTAAAGAAATTGGACGTTCCTGATGCTCCTGCCGAGGTGGTCGACTTTCTATTTACTTTTGGCCCTCTTTTTGGCCAGATTCAAGCTGACTTCCAACGCAAGCACGACGCCAAGACCAAGTTTACGCCAAGGCGTCCGAGAGATCTTAAGCATGGAATTCAGTTAGTGAATCAGACCAGCACACAGAAGAACTTGAAAAGAGTCTTTGCTAGAAAAACAAGGCTATCACTACCCTGGATGCTCAAATTTATAGCTAGTAAAAGGAAATAGAAGATTTGCAAAAGAAGGTGCAAGCCGCTGAAGTAGAAAAAACCAACCTCCGGAGAGTCAGTCAAATCCAATTGGACAAAAAGACTCAAAGAGGTATGAAATACTTGGAAACGGTTGCCGCTTTTGACAACAAGCTTTCAACCTATGCTTCAATTATTTCTCAATTTGATCATCAACTTAACTCTGCTAAAGTTCAACATGAGCGACTCAGGCCTAATTTCCCTTTCTAGGATAACAGTTTGATTTGATTTTTGTTGATTTGTCTTTTTCCGCTTGTGGCGGTGTTTTGATGTTTAAACATGATGTATGCCTTTCATGGAACTTTGACAATATTAAAGGCTATCAATTTTCTAAAGCCTTTAGATTTTGTTAAATTTATTGATTACTCTACGATTATGTGTATTTCTTGTAGAATAAATTGATACCGCTTTAAGAACTTACCATTTATTCATAGGGTTCGACCCTTAAGGCTCAACTCTTATATCTCATATGCATTGTTTAAGAATGTTTGCAAAATCTTAAAAGGTCCTTTCCAATTTGGGGACCATTTTCCCAATAACCTATATCTTAGATCCATAGGTAATATGACCTTCCAACCTAGGTCGCTCACATTAAAATATTTTGACTTAACTTTTTTGTTGTAGGCTTTAGCAACCCTCTCCTTTTGTCTTTTCAGGACATCTAGAGTTATTAGCTTATCCTCATCTAGCTGAGCCATCTCGTCGAATATCATTTCCCAATAGCACTCAGTTGGGATCTCAAATTACCTTTGAATCCTAACCGACTGCAGATAGATTTCCAAAGGTAATATTGAGTCATGCCCATAAATAAGTCATAAAGGTGTAAAATTGGTTGACTATTTGGGAGAATTTAGACATGTCCATAGAGCTTGATTTTGGGTTTTATGCCAATTCTTTTGCTTTTGTCCAACGTGTTTCTTAATCAGACCAATCACTATCTTATTGGCCGCTTCGACCTAACCATTGGCCTGCGCATAATATGGTGTCGAGGTTACAAGTCTGAACCCCGTTACGGAGGTGAACTCCACCATTTTACTCCCTGTAAAAACTAAGCCTTGGTCTGTGGTAATAGTCTCAGGTATCTCAAATCTATATATGACATGGTTTTGGATGAAATTTATCACCTCCTCTTGGTCAACATTAGGTAAAGGGACAACCTTTATCCATTTGGTGAAATGATTTATTCGCACCAAAATATACCTATGCCTTTTTGAAGAAGAGGGTTTGATTTCGCCAATTATGTCTAAAGCCCACCCTCTAAAAGGCCATGGCTTTACTATCAAATGTAACTCGCTAGCAGGCACATGTTGGATACCTGGATGCTTTTGGCACTCTTGGCAACCTTTGGTGAAGTTTATGCAATCTTTCAACATAGTTGTCCATTATACACCCATCAGACACAACAACCACTTTATCTTATGACCATCCTGATGCGAGCCATATGATCCCTTATATACCTCAAATGTTTCTAAGTAAGCTTCACTTTTTCCTAAGCATTTAAGGAGAATTCCTTCAGGAGTATTTTTCAGCAACTCGTTACCCATCACTACATAGATCAGAGCCCTATACTTAATCTTTCTATCGGTTGTTCCCGTTGGGTTTTACAAGTATCCGACTATGGGTTTTCGCCAATCTTTTTTCTGACATTAAGTCAATGGCTAAAACTTCATAACTCATACCTTTGTCAAATTCCGAATCCTCTAGATCTTGTGAATCTTCGCGTTCATGTGCCCGCTCAAGTTTTGACGTTGACGAAAAGTCTAGAACGTTTTCTTTTGGGACCAATTTTTCTTTAATCTCGACTAAATCTTCTAGTCTCTCCCTCTAAATTTTATATCTATAGGCTATTTGAGCCAAATCATTTGCCTTATAATTATCTAAACGAGGTATATGATCAACCGACATGTGGTTAAGTCGTTTCAAAAGACGATTAGCTCGGACAAAGTATAACATCAAGTTCTCTTTGATGAATTTTTACTCCTTCTTTAATTGTCGAATTACCAGCTCAGAGTCTCTCCTTATCTATACTTCACTTGCCTCCAAGTCCAATAAAATTTGAAGGCCCATTATCAAGGCTTCGTATTCTACTTTGTTATTAGAACATGCCCCCTGGATTTTGTACCTAAACTTGGTGGGTATATTCTCTATGGAAAGGATATAAATACCTACTCCAAAGCCATCTTTATGTTTGGAAGAGTCGAAGTATAACTTCCATGGTTTGCTTCCTACATATACCCCCATCGTCTCGACCACTGAATGGTCAACGATGAAGTCTACGACGCTTTTTCCTTTTATTGATTTCAAAGGAAAATGCGTTAATGAATATAAAGTGACCGCTAAAACCCACGTCCCTATTCTACTATGCAGAATAGGTTTGGATAACATGTGTTTAATAATATCAAAATGAGAATAAACATAAACCTCCACTAGCTTAATATAATTCTTCAATTTAGTACACAAGAAGTAAAGGCACAAACATAATTTTTCAGTCGAGTTATACCTAGTTTCCGCATCTATAAGGATTCGACTGAGGTAATCTATGGCTATTTCTACGACATTATCATCCTTCTGCACTAACATACTGCCTATTGTCAAATCCGACGCGGCTATGTATAATTTCATGCTCCTATTTCTATTTGGAGGCAATAGTGCTAGAGGCTTCATTAAATATTGCTTGATGTTATCAAAAGCCTCTTGTTGTTCGAATCCCCAAATAAAGTCATTGTCTTTCTTGAGTGGAAGGAGTGGCGAGAACAACTGGATTTTGCCACTTAGGTTAGAAATAAATCTCCTCAAGAAGTTGATCTTTTCTAACAAAGATCTGCTTATTTGTCAAAGGAGGCTTGAGATCTAGAATTTCTTTTGTCTTGTTCGGATTTATCTCTATGCCTTTCTTGTGCACCACAAAACCTAAGAAATCCCATGCATCAACACAAAAAGCGTATTTCGACGGATTCATTTTTAGTACATATTTCATCATCCTTCGGAAGGACTGCCGGAGATGATCCAAATGACCATCTCTTGAGGAGGATTTAATAATGATATCATCGATGTAGACTTGCAGGAAAGTCTAGATGAAGTTATGGAACATAGAATTCATGGCTCTTTGGCAAGTTTCCCCAGCATTTTTCAGGCCAAAGGGCCTTACTACCCATTCATAAGTGCCTAACGCGCCTGGGAATCAAAACGCCATTTTGTGTACATCTTCTTCAGCTATAAATATTTTATTATACCCAAAGTAGCCATCTAACGTGCTTAGATTTTCATGACCTGCGGCTGGGTCGACCAGTATTTCTGCCATATGCAAGGGGTACTTATCTTTGGGCGTAGCATTGTTTAAATATCTAAAGTCTATATAAACCCTAAGTGTACCATTTTTCTTTATAACTGGAACTATATTCTCTAACCATTCGACATACATAGCCGTTCTTATGAAATTGCTCTCGAGCAACCTTTTGGTTTCTTCCTTGATCTTTGACATTATTTCTGGTGCGAACCTCCTTGGTAGCTGCTTCACCGACCTCTTCCTAGGCCGAATTGGTAGTTTTAACTCCACCATGTTTCGACTTAAACCCGACATTTCATCATAGTCTTATTCAAAGAAATCTTTGTATTCTTTGAGCAGTTTGACCAACTGCCGCTTCATGTTTGGGTTAATTTTAGCACTGATGTATGTTGGTCGCTTCCTCGCTCCTTCGCCCAAATCTATTTCTTATAAAGGATCTTGGGCCTACATTTTTTATTAGTTTCAAGCGGGTCTTTTTCAAAGTCCATAGGATTTTTTTGTCATATATACAGTCGAACCTCCAGCTTTCTAAAGCTATTTTCTAGCCCATATGGCCACCTCCAATGTTTCCGGAGTTTTCAACATTGGCCTCAAAAGCCAAATCATGAGCAATTTCAGCCTCTAGGGCCAATTTTATCCTGTTTTCAGCCATGTAGGCCGAAATTTGAGCCAATGATATTGACTCAGTAGTCATCTTTGTTGACCATCATCCACCATGTGGGAGGCAGACTTCCCTCTATGACATGCTCGCTCTCCACCTACTCTTTGTCCCAAATAAACCCATAATTTAGGTGTAAGTTCAAGGAGTAAGTAAAGTCTTTTTCAAAGGTATACACCTCTTCTGCAGCATAACATGGCGGTATTTTCGCCAGATTCCTGTCAAAATTTCTCTTTCCGACCTTGCCAATTTCAACTGTGTAATAACTCTGGTCGACCTCTATATTCTCAATAATGCCATCCTCTCTCCGGATGGCAACCCTTTGGTGAAGCGTCGAAGTCACTACCCTAATCCCATGGATCCACTCATGTCCAAGCAGAAGATTATAGCTCGCGTTGGACTTAATGACCATAAACAAAGTTGGCTTGGATGTCGAACCAACTGATAGATCGACCTGGATCACGCCTAGGATATTGATGTTTTTGCTCTCATAGTTGGACAACATCATGTTATGGGGCGTGAAATCTTCGTCATTTTCTTCCCGATCTTGCTAAAAACGAAATACGACATTAAATTGACTATCACACCCCCATCGACAAACACCTTGTTAACTGCCTTGGAGTCGACCTTTGCCCTAATGAAGAGTGGCTTCAAGTGATACCTCATGCTGGGATCAGGCCTTTCAAAAACTACCTGATGTTCTTCGACCATACCGTTATTCATAACGTGGTAGAAAAGAGGCTTCTGATTGGCAGCCTCATCTTGGACAAAATCTTCATCGGCCTCAAAAACTTCTGACACCCGATCGTATTTGGCTGGGAGCACCGACAATATTTCATAATTGATCTGAAGGTCATCTTTAGATTTACCGCTGAAATTGTCCTTGACCATCTCATTGTCTGACCTCGGGGTATACTATGGCTCTTTCTGTATAGGTTGGGGAGAATAGAAAGGCACATATGCATCCTCAGAATGAATAGAGTACTCATGATCTTCATCTTCAGGCTACGGAGTGTAATGAGGTTCTTCCCCCTCAAACTGAGGGGTGAGATCTACAACTTCATCCTCTGGTTGAAGGGAGTATTCAGGAGTTGCCTCTCTAACCCTGGGATACTTCGGAGTCGCCTTCGAGACAGGCTGTAGTCGTTTCTCCTTCTTGAATCCCTTAGAATAGGGTTTCCCACCAGGCTTAGATGTTGTTGTAGTGCGTTATGATGCTAGGGCCTCACGCTCATTTGTCGCAGTTTCTCTTTCAGTCATCTTCTTCCTCGGATGACGCCTCCATTGCGTATACGTCATAGGGTTCTTAACTTTATAGGTCAGAGGGACCTAAAATTTTCCCTTCGTCTCTTTCAAAGCCTTGTCACTGGGAATCCCTATCTTATGATTAACCTCCTTCTATTTCAGATGATTTTCCTCCTTTTTGTCGAGGGGTTTCACCCATTTATCTTTGGATGCACAGGAAGGTGGCCTTAAGGTTTTCTATCGAAGTTGTTGAAATTGTGTCATGTATTCCTCATTCCTACGGGGTATGCCCCCATTGTTATGACCTATCCTATATGTTCAACCTCCTCTCCGTCCATGTCCAGGGTTAATCCTTCGAGAGCTTTCCAATTGCTTCACCGCCTCTTCGTTGAACATGGCGCTACAACATGGGCGTAACATGGTTTTAGAGTCATTGAGCTTGCAGCACTTAAGGAAGTCAATTAATCCCTCTTCAAACTGAGGATAGACCTCTTGGTAGTCAGAATCAGCAATGGCGGAGAACTGCTATCCTTTTTCGATATCCATGTTAGAGACGCCAGCAGCCTCCCTTGTCTTAAAAGTGGAAAGATTCAGACTATTGCCAGTAATTCTATTGGAGCAAATAAGCCTTATCTTAGGTATGCTAAGAAAAAGGAAGAGGAAACTAATGTGTCACACCCTAATTTTTAACCCTAATATCCCACATATCATTTGGATCCTTGCATAAAACAAGGTCACATCTTGGTCCCCTCCCTCTCATCTTTGGGTTTGTCCCTTGTAGGGATCATCAAGCACCTCTTTGTTGGTGTTTTACTTTTGTGTTTATATGTTCATTTCTCATCTAACCACTAATCAAAATATAAAATATATGTCTTGTTTTCTTTAATTTTATTATGCAAGGTAGGGTTTCCCATCAAGAACATCAAGCATGTTTCCTCTACTAGGATTTGGGCTGATTCCTCAAGTCAAAGTATGGTCAACCATTAATTCTCAAGGGGCTATCTCTCAAGGAATGATCTCCAAGATCCTCAAGCATATTGCAATCTCATTTTGATCAATATTATCTCAAATTTTTGTTTGCGCCTGATGTGTTTTGAGCATGGATCATCAAGCTATTGACATGAAAGAAACATTGGATGGGACGCACCACATCAATTTTTAATCAGTTTTTGAATTGCATAATTTATTTTATTTCTATTTGAAACCATACCAAGAGGAAGTAGCTACTCTAGCATAAATTTTCCAAGAAGACCTTAATTGTCTTTAATGAACAAGTTTGTAGTTGTTTATGTTTTTTTCCAGATTATAAGTTTAGTACTTTAGCACTGAACAGATGATCCAAAAGAGACTTGATCATCAAAATAACAACTAGCAACATGAAGGCTAAGGATGAGAAAAGAATCAACGGCCTTGTAATCAACCTATAGATACCTCATCTAGTAAGGTTTGAGCCAAATATTTCCATTGTTCAGTTTTCTTTCTTTATGAGTGTATCTATATATTACTTTTTATCAAGTTTGATTTATTTTCGATCAAGTTATCAAGTTTGATCAACACACACTGAGGCAATTTTTTGTTTATAACTTTGAGCCTTTGTAAACCACCCTTTAGTAGTAGGATTATCCTTTGCTAAACACTTTGAGCCTAAGTCTTTCTTTCAGTGACATAGCCTTAAATTCTTAGCCATATTACTTGACAGATCTTTTCTTTCCACCCTCTCTTTGGAGTTAGGTAGAAGTTTAGTTCTTAAGTATATGAAAAAGATTAAGTTTGGGCTTGTTCTTGGAAGTGAGCAACGTTTTAAGTTTGGGGTTGGGGTACTAGAGAATATGATCCAAAATTTCAAAAATTGTTGTGAAAAGGAAGTGGAAAAAGACATTTCTTAAAAAAATATGAATGAATGAGAAAAGAAAAAGAATGACAGTGTAAGAAGGATCACGAATATCTAGCACTAACAAAAAGGTATGATGAATGAAGGATAACTAGGAACCTAACTCCAAAGTTTAACCCTACTTTCCTAAATATATCTTACCCTGACATAAGCCAAGTTATAACCTAGGAAGCCCACTAATGTGTGTGTTGTGATTTCTTTGATGAACTTTATTAGAATGTGATCAAGCTAAGTTTAATTGATTTTGCATGTTGATTGAGTGATCACCCCATCCATTGAGTGAGTTATAGTGAGCTAAGAGATAAGTTGAGTACTCGTCAATGTTGAGGGTGTTTTCCAAATTAGTCGGATAGAAGTTGGAAGCTAGAATATGGTCAGGTAAAAGAAAAATTTAATTTGGTGATGTTCGATTATCATTGTGCAACTTGTTCTCTATTAAAATGTGCAGTTACAGGCAAGTTACTTGAGGAAAAGTAACATTCAAGTTTGAGGTTGTGAAGAGAGTTCGTCATTGCATGTATTTAATCGAAGAACTAGAGTAAAACAAGTGAAAGTCGAGCAAATAAGAGGAGGAATGACAAAAGAATGAGGGGAAAATTGTTAAGAGTGCAAACTATGGACTTAGTAAAAATTTGAGTGAAAAAGGGCAAAAAAGAGTGAAGCTTCGAAATAATCACATCCACCATCGTGCACAGAATAAGGCATTAAAAGCTGCATCACGCGTGTGATGCAGGGTATCATGCACGCGATGGCCACTTTTCTGGGCCTTTTTATGACACGCTCTGGTCCATTCTGACGCCTTTCAAAGGGGGGAATTTTGCACTTTCACAAGGGTTATGAAATTTGGCACTAGGAACACGATTTTACGTCATCAAAGGGTGATTTTTAGAGCATTGGAAGTCATTAGAGGCCAATCCTTCAAGGTGATTCATATGTTATTCTTCTTTATTAAATTGGTATTGTAATTTTAACTATGAGTAGCTAAGCTTCTCTAAGTTAGGTTGTGTGATGATGAACCTTATTCAATCTTGTTGGCATTATATGTTGGCTTGACTTTGTATGAAACCTTTGAATTATAATTTTATTCAGTTGTTTCTTAATCTTAATGTTTTTTATTTGAGATACTCTGTTAATATGATATTTGACACACAGGGATTAATGACCCCTAGCCTATGTGTTGACCTATGGCAACTATTCTACTTACGCTGGTTGAATAGGGATAGGAGCCCCCGAGTAGTGACATAGGGAATTAATGTTTTATACATTGTCTAATCCTGCTTACGCTAGTGAACTAGGAATAGGAAGCTCCGAGTAGTGGTTAGTGAGTTATTTTGTGAAGGATCAATTATAATGGTTTTGCTAACTCTCCGTGAGATTACAAGGATAAGATCATCCATACAAGGCATCATACATCAACAAGAGAAGATATGAGGATTCGCCACACAACCTAACCGATTAATATTTCTGTTAAAACTCTTATTTTTTTTTTCACTCTGAAACATGAAACCCCCTCCCCTTAATTAGTATTTTCTTTTACATTGCATAATTGTTGACTTGTTCGAACATTGTCCTCATGGATTCGATCTTTTATTATTAGGACACTATCGATATACTTGCCGAGAAGTCATCACCAATTCAAGTTAATTTAAACTTTTTTGGATAAAATAATGTTCAAATGAAAGCAATACTAAAATAATTGAATAATTAAGGTTTGGGATTAATTAAAAGCATTTAAAAAATACTTTTAACCTTCTTAAATACTCCCATAAACTTCTCCCCCTTTTGCCATCAACAAAATGTGAGAAACGACATGTCAGCATAGAAGAAGACAAAAATATATTAGGAATGAAAAATATGTGGGAAAATTAAAATTTGATAATACAAGGTAAAAACAACCTTTGCTCTTCCCAATAAAGAGAAACTACTATGATGGTTGAAATATTTCGGCATTTCTCAAGACGGCCACACATCATTCAAGAATATCAACCATCAAAAGTAATTATTGCAGGCACTAAATTATCATAATTTTCAGTTTCCAAGTGCAACGTACAAGTCACTTAACTTCCTTTATAAAAGCATTCCGTTAGAGACTTATTTCTCATCTTTTCAATAACTATTCTTATTTTCATAGCAACATGAGTTCTCCATCAGAGAAATCCAAGAGCATTCACCCAACAGAGCTTAATGATGAGGACAAACCTGTTACTCGGGAGCAACACCTTCAGTAGACCACTAAAGAGGCATAGCCATCTGGGTCAGTGTCATACCCTAATTTTTAACCCTAAGATTGCACATATCATCTGCATCGTTTCATACAAACAAGATCACATATTTGTCCTCTCCCTCTCATCTTTTGGGTTTGCCTTGTGCAAAGATCATCAAACACCTATTTGTTGGTATTTCACCTTTGTGTTTATATGTTTGTTGCTTATCTAACCACTAATTAAAATAGCAAAAATATTTATTGTTTTCTTTAAGTTTATTGTACAAGGTAGGGATTTTCATCAAGAGCATCAAACATGGCTCCTCAGCTGGGGTTTGTGATTCCTCAAATCAAAGGTTCATGTGTTTATTTTCATGTCTTCTTCAACAAGTTACCTCAAACTTTGAGCATTACAAATTCAAGGACACCTTATTTTTGAGTTCATATGATCATCCATGTACCTTGAAATGCAAGAAAAGTCCAAGTGCGCCAACTTTATTCCAAGAGGTTTGACCAAAAATTCAACATTTGAAGTCAAAGTTTAAAGGATCACAACTCCTTCAATTCTTAATATTTTTGAATTCTTCTTTTTTCATATGACTCTTCTCAATATCCTCTACGACTTATTTTTACATGACAAGAGCCAATTATGCTTGGAGGATCATCAAAAGTTTGAAGATATTATAAGTCATTTCTGGACTTTGTGAAATTTGACATATTTTCAAGTGATTTTTTATCAACTTTCAAGAATTAAAAATTATTCAATTTTCAACATTTGAGGCTTATTCTTTTTGCACAATATCATTTATGATGCCATCTATACGTTTTTTTCAAAGATCAAAGTCAAATTATGCTTGGAAGGCCATGGAATTCTTCGAGACATTACAGGTCCTTTTCAACCATTTGGGACTTAGAATTTTCTAAGTTATATTACAAGAATTTTGTGCCAACTTCAACATGCCATAACTTTGGGCTCAAGCATCCAAATGCAACATTTCTTGGCATATTATGATCTTTGATATAATGTCAACCAACTTCAAGAAGAATGGGATCAAAAAGCCTCTTGAGCAAGATCCCCTGTTGAGTTGAACATGGTGACTTGGAATTGAAGAAATCGCCATGATCCGAAATTTGAACTTCACTAATCTCAATTTCAAGTTGAATTACCATGCATTTTGGACCTAAGCATGTTTAATCAAGTCTCCAAAAGTCAACTGATCCTTAAAACGCATGATTTGGCTGAGTTTTGATGGATTGCAAGTCACACTTTCCACATATTTTGATCAAATTCGTTTTGCATGAATTGAGCATCATTTCACATGTATTTGAATCCCAACATATTCCCTATAAATAGAGGGAGCTGCCTCATTCATTTCCAAGCTCTTGAGAACCAAAAAAAACCTCGTTCCAGTCTGAAATGTTTCCAGAAAATTGAGCTATCGTGTTTTGAATTCCAGGTTGTTTCAATCCAATTTCTTGATTCCATTAGCATCTTCGGTCTTATATGAAGCTTTTGCAACAATTCTTAAGCTCTAGGACCTTCTGAAGTGCTCTAACCAAATCGAGCTTCATCAACTTCTGATTACCATTTGGACAAGATAGTTCTGAGCATCATTTGAATTCAAACAAGTTACCACAATATAGTCATCCACTCTCTGAAATTCCTCATGCTCAGTTTAGATAAATGAATTTTGAGCATGAGGTTGAATTCATGATGAGGAGGCGATCACATTGGTGGTAGTCTTGTATTCTCAATTTACCAAACGATGAAACTTCGATGAGGGATCACCTGAGAATATGACCAGAGCTTATCTCAGGTCATCTGAGTTTGCTTACACGTTGGACATTTAAAATGTTCTGATTGGTCCAATTTAAATGTAATCATGTGCTTCATTTTTTCTAATTTCCATCGTGCGCCCTAACTTGAGGATTATTGGATCTACCACGTCAATTAATGAGGCCAGATCCAACGCTCCATGTTTTTTTTATGATTTTATTTATTTTTGTTTTTCATTTTAAATTGCATTTTCTCTTAAAATTCATAGAAAATTCACTTTACATCCAAAAAATCCCAAAATAATTTCTAAAATTCTCTTTTATTTTTCTTCATCAGATTTTTATTTTTTCATATTTTATTTTCATGATTTTCTACTTTTCATGGATTTTATCTTTTTTCCTTTGTTTTGATTGGTTTAAAAATAATTTTAGGTATTTAAAAATTCTAAAAAAATTACTTTATGTCTCTTATTTTATTTCCAACATTCCATAACTTTCTTGGCCATTTATTTGGTGTTTTGAAGGGCTTTATGGATTTTTCTTTTATTTCCCTTTTAAAATTCATTTTAAAAATATTTTTGATACATCTTATTTTATCTTTTTACATTTTATATTTGTTTAACCTTTGTTGACTTCTATTGGCCTTGGATCTTAGTTGATTTGATCATAGGTCTCATCAAACTAAATGGATCTTAGGTGTTGATGGGGTGAAAACCCTAATCCACCAAAATGGATTATTGATTTTGATGGTGACTTTATCAATCCTTTGATCCAATTTGGGTGTGATCTCTCTTGTCCTCTTATTCTTCTTCTCTTTCTTTTCCTCTAGATCAATTAGATGGCTTGTGTCCGTCTTGTTCATGATGTGTGGATTGATGCTTGATGAACTTTCATCATTTCAAATCTACCTCCTAATTGATCATGAATCATTTAAGGTACTTTGGATTGATGCATAAGTTTTTCCTAAGCATCATGAAGTATGGATTGATGTAATGGACCACTCTCTTGGCCTTTGTGCTTGATCAATCCCCTTTTCTTTTTATGTGTGGCATAGCTTTAGGAGAATAATTTACATATCATTTCTCTAGCATGTATTAACCCAAACATTATTATTGACCGTCCTCAGATAGTTGTGACTTCTACATAAGTCTAATTACGATTACTTAACATAGCGTTAGATTTGTCCCGAAAGCAAGTCATTTTCATAAGTGAGATTGTAAGTCTCCTACTCCTCATGGAATTATGTGAAAAATATTGTTTCCTTTTCACCTAAGAGAGCTAGTGACATACTTGTTGATTTTATCCAAGTTGGACCCTTCTCATAGGTGATGTAAAGGTCCATATTTTCATACTTGTGGGTGAATAATTGAGTGTTCTCCAAAAAAATGATCAAATCATATTTCATTTTTTATTACTAACATAACTTACTAACATATTATTGTATTAACTTTACTTTAATGTCATTTATCTTATGCTTTTATTTCTTGATATTTACTTTATGCTTTTATTTTAGCATCTCATATCATATTATTTGTGCTTATGTTATTTGCTCTTTGTCCATTTGGACTTCCTTTTTATTTCAAAGACATTAATAAAGGAAAATCCCCTAAAAAAATTGGTTCTCTTGATTCATGGACTTGAGGTTACTATCCTTAGCATTGTTGTGGAGTTATGGACGTAGAACTAGGATATTGACCCTTGCTTTGGGAGTTGGTGATTTGAGAGCTTGGGATTTATCTGATACCTTTGACTTTGGACTTATTTTGAAGACTTGGCTTGGTTACCTTGGTTTCATTTGATACATGGATCATTCTTTTCTTATTTGGCTTGCTTGAGGTTTAATCCAAAGGAGGGAATTCTTGCTTGACTTATGTCATAAAGCTTTCTATCTCTTGGTTAGATATTCCCTCCCTAGATTTTACTTTATGTTATAGGATATTCCCTTCTTCTCCTCTCTTTCTTTAATTTTCAAAATCTTCTCTCTTTTTTCTAAACCTTCTTGTTTTCAAACTTGAATCACTTTCTCAATAAACCTTGACTTTTATCAAGTGATTTTCAAAATCTTTTCTTAATAAATGCTAATATATATTAAGCATGTTCAAGCCAATTTCAAAAGATTAAAAAATGCATAACTCACTCAAACTATTTTGTGCCCTTTGTGCACTTTTTCTTTTAAAAGTTTTTCTCAAGGTTTAGACATGAGTTATTTCCAAAGTTGAGATATAATTCTCCTACCCCCATAGTATTGATGATAATTCTTTCCAATCTAAGAGAGTTAGTGGCATACTTATTAATCTTTATCCAACTTGGAGTCTTTCTCTATGAAGATGTAAAGTTCTCATACTTGTGAGTGGTTAGTTGAATGTCCTTCTTAATATGACAAAATGTCTTTTCATTAAAAGTGAATCAAAACAAACATCTTTGTTATTTTTACCATGAACTACAAGATTTTGATCATCCATTGCACTTTGTTGGTACGTAGGCATGAAACTCAGAAAGTCTTGGCAAACACAAAATTATAAAGCCAAATGCACAGATTTTCAAAGAGGTTCCTATATAGTATTATAGATGTTTAGGGTGCCAATACCTTCCCTTTGCATAACCAACCCTCAGACCCTTATCTCTGGGTTTTTTATTAGTTTTGTTTTAAAACTTCTTTGGGTTTTATTCGTATTTTTTCCCTTTCCTTTGGAAATAATAAAAGCGCGATGGTGACTCTTGCTTTGTGAGTTAAGTTAATCAATAGCTTAATCTCAATTTTTTTACCTCTATAGGAAAGTGGCGACTCTGCTGGGAAGTAGTCCCTAATGGGTTAAGCCTTTCTTTGTTTATCTATGTATATTATGTTTGTTGTTGTTGTTTGTTACTGTTTGTTCTATCTGGGTGTGTGGTGAGGTAAGTCATATACCCGGACTTGAGAGCTCTTATGATAGTATGGTGGTATGGTCTTGTTTGGCTTGTGTGGAGTTAATCCTTAATGAGCTGACTTGAGATCCCCTACTCAGTGGAGGCCCCATTTGGGGTTACTAATGTCTTACGAGTAGTTGTGATTGGCATTACTTTTTAGAACCTTATTCTAAAGGTGATTATACCATTAGTACATACATTGTGGGTTGGTTCTTACCCTTGGCTCCATGCTCGTGACTCCGAACCTTTGGACCTTGCTTGTGTTCCTTGTGTGATCTTGTTTATGGTCGTTGCATCATCCACTCATTGCATTCATGGGCATTTTTCTCAATTTTCAAGGAACTTAGAGATTCTCTTTGTAAACATCACAAATATTTTGACCATGGATATTGGAAGAAGGAATACTCGGAAATACAGTTCCAGATGTCTTGGTCTTAAGGAATTGAGAAAGTTAGTATCTTTTGTGGATGATCCCAAGGATTTCAGAGGCCTCTTTGGGAAAATTTTATCTGTTCTATCTACCAATGTTGAAGATGGTCTTTTTTGTACTCTAGTTCAGTTCTACGATCCCGTCTACCAGTGTTTCACTTTCCATGATTATAAGTTGTTGCCTACCATGGAGGAGTATGCTTATCTTTTGGGTATACCATTTTCTGATAGGGTTCCTTTTTATGGTTTAAAAGGGATTCTCGAGTCTCAAGTTATTGCTGGAGCTATATTGGTAGCATGGTAGCCTTTGAAGCTATTCTTACCTTACTCATCTATGGTTTGGTCTTGTTTCCCAACATTGACATTTTTGTTGAAGTTAATGTTATTAGGATCTTTTTGGTTGGGAATCATGTTCCAACTTTGTTTGGTGACACCTATTTCTCCATTCATCATAGGACTTCTAAGGGAAACGGAACTATTGTCTATTGTGCACCTTTGTTGCATAAGTGGTTTATTTCACACTTGTCATAGTCTCATATCTTCAAAGAAAACAAGGGTTATTTAAGGTGGTCTCAAAGACTTATGTCTCTCACCAATGATGACATCACTTGGTATTCTTTTGTTTACGATAACATCAAGATTATTGATAGTTGTGGGGATTTCTCTAATGTGCCTCTTCTTGGCACACAAGGAGGAATCAACTACAATCCGAATTTGGAAAGACGTCAACTTGGGTTTGCTATAAAGGACAAACCTAATAACACTTTGTTAGAAGGTTTAGTTTTACAATAAGGGAAAGACACTCAAGGATTGAAGGCTAGGGTGGTGCATGTTTGGCACAATATTCATAGGAAAGGAAAAATTGAACTTAGATTGAAGAATTGTGTAAAGGCGTTGTAGATCAGCTTGTAGATCAGCTCATGATGGAGAAGGATGCCATGAAGAGCAACTATGAAAGAGAAATAAAAAAACTTTGCAAGAAGTATCAGCTTGGAGTTGGGTCATCATTGGATATGATCCCATAGACCTAATTTCTTTCCGCTTATGTTTTAGGATTATTGAGACTGTATTTCAGATTGTAATCCTTTCCGTTATTAATAAAATGATATTTTCAGTATTTTAAAATGTGTTATTTCCTTTATTATGTTTGTAGTTTGCTTTATATCTTGAAGTTCCTTGAAAACTTTGCATCTACATTTGCATATCATGCATCATGTTGCATCTTGGTCTTGCTTTGTGTGAGTTTGTCAGGCCTCCTAACTTTGTGCCAGAAGGATATCAACCAGATGTTGAAGTTCCCGTTGCTCAACTTGTTATGTTTGTACCACCTCTTATTGTCTATGTTACTCCTTATATGGAAGAACCAGTCTTCCATGCTGATCAGAGTGAAAGTGTTGGTGTCTATGAAAGGATGGATGAATTTCAATATCAGTTTCAAGCAATGCAAAAAGAGATTCAAGCTATGAGGGGAAAAGAATTGTTTGGAAAGAATGCTCATGATATTTGCTTAGTTCCTAATGTGAAGATTACTCATAATTTCAAAGTACTAGATTTAGATAAATATAAGGGTAACTCTTGTCCTTTAAGTCACTTGGTGATGTATGCTTGCAAGATGTCGACTCAAACTGATAACCATCAACTGTTGATTCATTACTTTCAAGATAGTCTGACTGGTGTTGCTTTGAAGTGGTACATGGGACTTGATAGCACCCAAATCCGCACTTTCAACGATCTAGGTAAAGCTTTTGCTCGTCAATACAAGTATAATGTTGACATGGCGCTAGACCGAGACCAACTTTGTGCTAAGTCCAGAAAGGATAAGGAAACTTTCAAAGAGTACGCATAGAGATGGCGCAAAATTGATGTGCAAGTCAGTCCTCTGTTAGAAGAGAAAGAGATAATAAAAGCTTTTCTTGAAGACTTTGAGTCCGTTTTACTATGACATAATGATTACAAGTGCTCCCAGTGATTTAAGTGAGAGGGTAAACATGGGGATGAGAGTAGAAGAGGGCGACCATGAGGAACGATTGAAAGAGAATGGTTCATCTAACAACTCTAGGAAACATGGGAATGGTTTGCCCAAGAAGAATGAACATGATGCTAATGTTATTTCGCAAGAAAGACATAGGAGATATCTGAGAAGCAATCAACGTCATCAACATGTGGCTTTAGTTATCCCAATAATTAATCATGCTTCAATTGCTCAAGTAACACTGAATTATTAACCACATTTTCAGCAACGTACTCATTAACAGAACCGTTTCCAAAGACAAGCGCAATTTGATCCAATTATGATGTCCTATGCGGAACTACTTCCTGCTTTGATACAAAAGAATTTGGTACAAACTAGAACTCCATCAGTTATTCCAAAATAACTTCCATGGTGGTATAAATCTGATCACCATTGTGAATTTCATCAAGGTGCGCCCGATCATGACAATGAAAACTGTTTTGCTTTGAAAGTTGAGGTGAGACGACTATACAAAGTGGTATTGTGTCTTTTGAAGACTCTGGTCCTAATGCGAAAGCCAATTTGTTGCCTAAACATAGTGGTGCAACTGTGAATATGGTCGAGGGATGTCCTGGTGTCTTTGATGTCAATCTGTTTAGAAGATCTTTGGTCTAGATGCATGAAACTTTTTGTGAGCTGAGATATTATGAGCACGATCATGTTTCTTGTTGTATCTGTTCAAGAAACCCTCGAGGGTGTGCTTGGGTAAAGAGAGATTTGCAAGAGATGCTAGATCAAAATCTTATTCAGATTACAAGAGATAGGGATAAGGATGAGCATGGTGTGAATGTCATAGTTCCCCATGTCAATATTCATGAACCAGTTGTGATTGCCTATATTAGCCAAAAGTCTGCCATTTCTCCTTTGGTTATTCTCCTGGTGAGTCCTACACCCTATGAATCTGACAAAATTGTTCCTTACAAACACAATGCTATAATGATTGAATATGGAAAGGAAATTCCCATCCTTTCCCTTTCTTTTGTTGTGAATATTTCTGATGTCAGCGGTGTAACCCATAGTGGTCGAGTATTTGCTTATGGGGCTCCTAAAAGAATTGAAGATACTCCGGTGGGTAAGCAAGCTCAGGTGGAAACTTATGTTGTGTAGTCTGGCCAATCCAGCGGTATAAACCAAAAATATGATCATGATGAAGTACTAAAGTTGATTAAGAGAGGTGAATTTAATGTGGTTGATCAATTGTTTCATACCCTGTCCAAAATATTTGTCTTATCTTTGTTGATGAATTCAGAAGCTCACGACGAGGCTTTGCAGAAGGCCTTGGAGCAATCCTATGTAGATCATGATGTGACGATTGGTCAATTTGATGGCATTGTGGCCAATATTACTCCATGTAACAACCTGAGCTTTAGTGATGAAGAATTGCCTGCGCAAGGGAGGAATCATAATTTGTCTTTGCACATTTCTATGAATTGTCAAGAAGATGTTATGTCCAATGTGTTGGTTGACACTGGCTCTTCTCTGAATGTTATGCCAAAGTCTACTATGTCTAAACTATGTTATCAAGGTGCTCCGATGAGGTTTAGTGGGGTTGTTATGAAAGCCTTTGATGGCTCGAAGAAAATCGTGATTGGAGAGGTTGATCTCCAGATGAAGATAAGTTTGTGCTCTTTTAAAATTATGTTTCAAGTATTGGACATCCATCCCGCCTATAGTTGTTTCCTGGGTCGTCCATGGATTCACGAAGTTGGGGAAGTGATGTCAACCCTTCATCAGAAGTTGAAATTTGTGAAGAATGGAAAGTTAGTGATTGTGGGTGGCGAGTAGGCCATATTGGTGAGCCATCTTTCATCATTCTCATATATTGATGCTAACGAAGTTGTGGGAACTCCGTTTCAAGCTCTTTATGTTGTCGATAATTTTGTTAAGAAGAATAGAGCATCCATGACTTCTTTGAAAGACGCCTAACAAGTTATGGAGAACGGACAATTTGTTCGATGAGGTCAAGTTGTTGAACTTGCTGAAAACAAAAACAGAGCTGGTTTAGGCTTCTCGCCTGGTTCAACTCGTAAGGGTTTGAAGCGTATTCAAGAAGTTTTTCATAGTGTTGGCTTCATCCACTCCGAAGATCAATATGTTGCTGCTGTAGCAATAAAAAATTGAGATTAAGTTATTGATTAACTTAACTCGCAAAGCAAGAGTCGCCACCGTACTTTTATTATTTCTAAAGGAAAGGGAAAAAGAACAAATGAATCCCAAAGAAGTTTTAAAACAAAACTAATAAAAAGAGATAAGGGTTCGGGGTTTAGTTATGTAAAGGGAATGTATTAACACCTAAACATCTATAGTACTCTATAGGAACCTCTTTGAAAATTTGTACATTTTGCTTTAAAATGGTGTTGTTTGCAAATGATTGGAGGGATGATAAGGGTGGTCATTTTTATAATTTTTGTGTTTGCCAAGACTTTTGGAGTCTCATGCCTACGTACCAACAAAGTGCAATAGCGAGTCAAAACCTCGTAGTTCATGGTAAAAATAACAAAGATGTTTATTTTTATTCTTTTTTAATGAAAATACATTTTGTCATTTTTAGGAGAATACTCAACTACCCACCCACAAGTATGAGAACTTTGGATCATCACAGAGAAGGACTTCAACTTGGATAAAGATCAACAAGTATGCCATTAAATCTCTTAGATGGAAAAGAATTATCATCAATACTATGAGAATAGGAGAATCATGTCTCAACTATGGAAATGACTCATGTCTAAACTTTGAGAAAAAAAGTTTTAAAAGAAAAGGTGCACAAAGGGCACAAAATAGTTTGAACGAGTTTATGCATTTTTTTAAGTCTTTTGAAATTAGTTTGAATATGCTTAAGATGTATTAGAATTTTATTAAGAAAAAATATTTTGAAAATCACTTGACAAAAGTCTTAGTTTATTGAAAAAGTAGTTCAAGTTTGAAAACAATAAGGTTTTGAAAAAGGGGAGAAGATTTTTAAAATTAAAGAAGGGAGGAGAAGAAGAGACTATCCTAGAGTATAAAGTAAAATCTAGGGAGGAAAGATCTAACCAAGAGATAGCAAGCTTTATGACATAAGTCAGGCAAGAATTCCCTCCTTTATGATTAAACCTCAAGCAAGCCAAATAAGCAAAGAATAGTTCTTGTATCAGATGAAACCAAGGTAACCAAGCAAGGTATTCAAAAGAAGTCTAAAGTTAAAGGTACCAGATGAACCCCAAGGTCTCAAATCACAAGCTTCTAAAGCAAAGGTCAAGATCCTAGTTCTAAGTTCATAACTCCACAATAATGCCAAGGATAGTAACATCAAGCCCATTAATCAAGATAACCAAAAAATTTAGGGGTTTTTGCTTTATTAATGTCTTTAAAAGAAAAAAGAAGTCCAAATGGACAAATAGCAAATAACATAAGCATAAACAATATGATATGAGATGCTAAAATAAAAGCATAAAGTAAATGGAAAAAGGAATAAAGAACATAAGATAAATGACAGTAAAATAAAGTTAATACAATAAGATGTTAGTAAGTATTAGTGATCAAAAATGAAAGATTGTTTGGTCATTTTTGGAGAACATTCAACTATTCATCCACAAGTATGAAAATATGAGCCTATACATCACCATGAGAATGACTCCAACTTGGATAAAATCAACAAGTATGCCACTAACTATCATAGGTGAAAAGGAAACAATACTTTTCATACAATACCATAAGAAATAGGAGACTTATAATCTCACTTATGAAAATGACTTACTTTCGGGACAAGTTTAGCTCTACGTTAAGCAATCATGGACTTATGTAAAAGTCATAACTATTTGAGGTCAGTCAATAATAATGTTTATGTTAGTACATGCTAGAGAAATGATATGTAGATCATTCTCCTAAAACTATGCCACAAAAAAAGGATGGATCTAGCACAAAGGCTAGGAGGATGGTCCATTACTTCAATCCATACTTCATGA
Organism: Lathyrus oleraceus; assembly: GCF_024323335.1. Classification (NCBI taxonomy): domain Eukaryota; kingdom Viridiplantae; phylum Streptophyta; class Magnoliopsida; order Fabales; family Fabaceae; genus Lathyrus; species Lathyrus oleraceus. The sequence continues at coordinate 461,921,477 of NC_066585.1, forward strand.
CACTTAGGACAAACTTATGCATCAATTCAAAGTACCTTAAATGACTCATGATCAATTAGGAGGTAGATTTGAAATGATAAAAGTTCATCAAGGAACATTTCACACATCAAGAACAAGATGAACACAAACCATCAAATTGATCAAGAGGAAAAAAAAAGATATGAAGAATAAGACAAGAGAGATCAAACCCAAATTGGATAAAAAGATTGATCAAGTCATCATCAAAATCAATCATCCATTTAGATGGATTAGAGTTTTCACCCTATCAACACCTAAGATCCATTGAGTTTAATGAGACCTATGATCAAAACAACCATGATCCAAGACCAACAAAAGTCAACAAAGGTCAAACAAATATAAAATGCAAAATTATAAAATAAAATGCATCAAAAATATTTTTAAATAAATTTTAAAAGGGAAATAAAAGAGAAAATCCATAAAACCCTTCAAAACATCAAAAAAATGGTCAAGAAAATTATGGAAGGTTAAAATAAAATGAGACATAAAAACAATTTTTAAGAATTTTAAAATTCATAAAATTATTTTGAAACCAATTAAAACAAATGATAAAAGAAAAATCTATGAAAAATAGAAAACCAATAAAATAAAATATGAAAAAATAAGAATCAGATGAAGAAAAATAAAAGAAAAATTTAGAAATTATTTTGGGATTTTTTGGATCTAAAATGAATTTTCTATGAATTCTAAAAGAAAATGTAATTAAAAATGAAAAAAGAAAAAGAAATAAAATCAGAAAAAATACGTAGTGTTGGATCTGGCCTCATTAATTGACTTGGCAGATCCAACAATCCTCAGGTTGGGGTGCATGGTGGAAATTAATCAAAATAAAACACGGGATCTAATTCAAATTAGACCAAAAATATTTTAAATTTCCAACGTGGAAGCAAACTCAGATGACCTGAGATAAACTTCAGTCATCTTCCCCGATGATCCCTCACCGGAGTTTCATCGTTTGGTAAATGCAGAACACGAGACCACCATCAATGTGATCGTCTCCTCATCACATATTCAACCTCATGCTCTAAATTCATTTATCTAAACTGAGCATGGGGAATTTCAAAGAAGTTTCAGAAACAAGCAAGCCATAAAAAATAAAATTAAATGATGAACACAATCAATCAATACCAGATAAGTTAGGGGAAAGCATCAGAGAGTGAATGACTATATTATGGTAACTTGTTTTAGTTTAAATGATGCTCAGAACTACCTTGTCCAGATGGTGATCAGAAGTTGATGAAGCTCGACCTAGTCAGAGCACTTTAGATGGTCCTAAAGCTTGGGAATTGTTGCAAAAGCTTCAGAGAAGACTGAAGGTTCTAATGGAATCAAGAAATTGGATTGAAACAAGTTGAAATTCAAAACACGATAGTTGAATTTTTCTAGAAATATTCATATTGAAGCAGGGGTTTCTTGGGTCTCAAAAGCTTGGAAACGAATGCAGTAGCTTCCTTTATTTATAGGGAATGAATTGGGATCCAAATACGTGTGGGATGATGCTTAATTCGTACAAAACGAATTTGATCAGAATGTGTGAAAAGTGTGACTTGCAATCCATAAAAACTCAGCCAAATCATGCATTTTAAGAGTCAATTGACTTCTGGAGACTTGGTTAAACATGTTTAGGTCCAAAACGTGTGGTAATTTGGCTTGCAATTGAGATTAGTGAAGTTCAAATTTTGGATCATGGTGATTTCTTCAATTCCAAGTCACCATGTTCAACTCAATTGGGCATCTTCCTCAAGAGGCTTTTTAATCCCATTCTTCTTGCAATATGTTGGCATCATATTAAGGATCACAATATGCCAAGAAAGCTTGCATTTGGATGCTTGAGCACAAAGTTATGACATGTTGAAGTTGGCACGAAAATATGGTCATGAAACTTAGAAAATTCTAAGTCCCAAATGGTTGAAAATGACCTGTAATATATCAAATAATTTCATGGCCTTCTAAGTATAATTTGACTTTGATCATTGGATAAAACTTGTAGAGGGCATTGAAGGAGAAGGGCGATCCAAAATGCAGCGGAATTTAAAATTTCTCCTTTAATGATCCTTACGAATGGGCATGATCAGTGATAGAATCGTTACCTCTTGTGGTGATTGTAACCTTTGATGTAGATCTACGGAGCGATCACGAATGTTGAACAATGATAACGCCTCTACTCAGTCCACATGAACGGATTCCTTCAATCTCAGTGCTAGCTGCTACGAATGAAGGCTTTGAGAGAGAGAGAGAGAGAGAGAGAGAGAGAGAGAGAGAAACGAAATTGCAACTGCATAAATGCTTCTACACAAGGGTTCTACTTATAGAACCACTTGTGTGGGCTGCAAGCTAAAAAGCCCACTCAAGTGTATGTGGCCCATATCTTATAATATGCCAAAATCACTTAAGCGTGTGGTACCTTACCATATTTCGTATTCTGTTTAAGTATACCGTACCTTATGATGTTCTATAATTCACTTAAGGGCATCGTACATTACAGTATTCCTTAGTTACTCTATCTCTCATCAATTCGTCCTTTTGTGTGTGACCCTGTAGGTTTTCGCGGCATTGGGAATTATATTAAATCACGTATTTAACATAATAAACAGTGAGCGGTATCTAGCAACACATCACTGCTACCCAAGACATGAAAATGTCATGTGATCTGACAAATCCTTTTGTGATAATACTTATGTGTACAATTACCCTTTTGCCCTTATGTCTATATTGAACACAAGGCATAGACCGTGTCATCCTTGTCCAGTTCAATATTGGGCCCATAGATATTTATCCTCTTATGCAGGATGGGCAAATTCCATCTAAGTCACTCATGTCCCTTAACATGCTTCGTGGAGTACCCATCAATTGTCTTTATGGTCATCCAGTTACGGACAATGTTTGATCAGCAATAAGGCACTCGACTCTACATCTAGGGTCCATAGTGGTTTCAGGTCAAAGGGTGGTATACACCATTATCACCATGAGAATAACTTATGACACTTTGCATAACATTCTATATAGTATTCTCATAGCGGGTCAATCCAGTATAAATATTACTCTTAATATTCATACCTATGTTTAAGACTTAATAACTCCTTATCCATGATCCATGAGATGTGATCATCAGTCTATATACATAATAGTCTTAATGCTTTAATGTTATCCCACTTCACAATAAAGCTCGACTACGGATACTTTTAGAATAGTGTCCTTATGTTTAATGTGATCTCATGATTAAGTCACACTTGATACATTAAACGGACTATCTATTCTAGGGACTTTATTAAACAAATATAATAAAGAAAAAGCCTTTTATTATTAATAAATAATTCGATACAAGTACCAAAAGTATTGGCCTCTAGGGCTTACACCAACAGGCGTGACAAATGATATTGTGCAAAATGAATCAACCTCAAATGTTTAAATTTGAAAAAGTTATGAATCTTGAAAGTTGAGAAAAAGTCACTTGAAAATAGGTCAAATTTCACTAAGTCCACAAATGACCTATAATATCTCCAAAGGTTTGATGATCCTCCAAGCATAATTATATCTTGTCATGTGAAGAGAAGTTGTAGAGAATAATGAGAAGAGTCATATGCAAAAAGGATCATTAAAAGTTGTTGAGAATTGAAGGAGTTACGATCCTTGGAACTTTAACTTCAAATGTTGACTTTTTGGTCAAACCCCTTGGAATAAACATGTGCACTTGGAATTTTCTTGCATTTCAAAGTACATGGATGATCACGTGAAATCAAATTAAGGTGTCCTTGAATGTCTCTTAATTGAATTGCTCAAATTTTGAGGTAACTTGTTGAAGAAGACATGGAAATGAACACATGAACCTTGGACTTCTCTTGAGAAATAAGCAACTAACCTTTGAGGTACTCTTGATCAAAATTAGATTTAAAGATACTTTAGAACCTTAGAGATCTTGATTTAAGAGATAAGCCCCTTAAGAATCATTGGTTGAACATACTTTAACTTGAGGAATCAACACAAACCCAAGTTGAGGAACCATGCTTGATGCGCTTGATGAAAAGCCCTGCCTTGCACAATAAACTTAAAGAAAACAAGACATATTTTTGCTATTTTTATTAGTGGTTGGATAAGCAATGAACATATAAACACAAAGGTAAAACACCAACAAAGAGGTGCTTGATGATCCCTGCACAATGACAAACCCAAAGATGAGAAGGAGAAGACTAAGATGTGACCTTGTTTGTATGCAAGGATGCAAATGATATGTGGGATATTAGGGTTGAAAATTAGGGTATGATAGATTCCCCTATTTAGGTTTCTTTAATTCAGAGATATGAAGATTTAGATCTTCGTCTCAACGAGACCGAGGAGACTTAAATATAGAAGACCCAATTTTTGGCCCTAAGATACCGCAAAAATGCTTATGATATGATATGAATACAGACAAGGATCTATGTGGGGAATATAGCGCCACGAAAGACATAGAACTGATGGAGAAAAGAGGAGACTGAAACCCCACATGGGAATAATAGATTCCAACGGGGGACCCAACTAGGGACAAACAAAGTTCCACAGGGGGAAAAGACTCGACTCGGAAATAACTATGGTATTGGGAAGAAACCAATGCATAATTAGAAGACAAATGAATTAAAGGCCCAACTGAAGGTGTGAAAAACATAAGAAAGAGGGGGGTGAATTAGGTTTTACAAGCAAAATCTTTTTCCAAAATAAAACACCACTAACGAGTTTAATAATGAAGAGATAAAAACATAGAGATTTTTATCCTAGTTTGCTTGAAACTCAAAGCTAATCCAGTCCATCCGCCAAGGTGATTTTCCTTATACACAAGGACTTAATCCATTATAATCAACATATTATAATAAACACAAAGAATAACCCTATTTGTATTCTCAAGGATCCAACTAAACCTTAGTCTCATCAAGGACTCACAAAGAACAACTTTCTTTGTCTTCTCAAGGATAACCTCCTTAAGGAATCAAACAAATAGTTTGAATAATAGTTTGTGTGTTACAAGATGCTTGTACACAAGCAGATTTTTACATAAATGAATAACAAACACTTAAAGAAAACTATATACAAAGAATGATAGCTTTTTACAAAGAAAAAATAGCTTGTCAAAATACTTGTGCAAAATCAGCATTTTCTTCAAGTCTCCAATGCATGCTTATATAGAGAAGCATGTGATCGTTAGAGGGAAAAATGAGGAAAGCTCCTTGAGCGGCTGTCCACTATTGGATGGGAAATAAATGATACTGCGTATTGTCCTTTCGCCCATAAATTCAGTGACAGGTGTGATGTATAGTACTGTCCTTGCCCACGAAATCAGGTAGTGAAAATGTTGTTCGATTTGTACTATGTACTATTTGATCATGTTCCCAGTTGATCTTATCTTCATATTCATTGGCTTTTAATGAAAGATGATTGAAGCATGAAGTGAAGAAGTAGAGAGCTAGATTCAGAAACTTCAGAACCTTGGGTCAGAACCTTGACAGCCTATCAGGACCTTCAGAACCTTGATTTTTTAGAAGTAGCACCTTCAGGACCATTCTGATTCTTGAGAATTAACCCTGCAAAAATACTTAATAAACTTTTCTCAAAGTATTTGTTAACAGAAGCATTTAAGAAATGTTTGGGTCTTTACTTAGGAGATTAGATATAAAAATAAACACTTAATTCTTCCCCTTTATAACATTATGTTTTCTCCCCCTTTGTCATCAATCAAAAAGATAAAATACAAAAATAAATAAAGAGAAACAAAACAATTTTTCATTGATTAAAAATGCCAATAGGCAGTGTAGAGTACAATGAAAAGAAACAAAAGAAAATTGCAAGAAGGTTAAAGTAAATAAAATCTAAGGGTTCTAGGGAGGAGGTGGAGGAGGAGGAGGAGGAAGAAGTCTTAACAGAACCAGCTGAAACATCAGATCTTGCTTATCCATACGATTTTTGACCTTTGCATTATCATCCTTAATCTTCTCGATTGTTCTCCGAAGAGAAACTGGAATAGGCTGAGAAATAGAAGCTTCTGAGACGACTATCTGATTGGGAGATTTTTCCATAGCATAGTCTTGAGGTTCAGGAGTAGTAGGTTCAACGTGTTGAACAATTTTTGTTTCCAGAGCTTCTTATTCTTCTTCCATAGCTTCTAGAGAGCTTCCTTGATTTCTGGTGCAGAAAGGCATAATTGAGAATTTCTCAGCTTCCACATTTCCATTAAGGGCGCGAACCCAGAACAAAATTTGCTTTCAGCAAGATGTACCCAAGATCCTTCATCTTGGAAATCTCGAAGTTCATCTAGCTTCTATAAGCTTCACATGTTGAATCACTTGCAGCAGGGTTTGTAGAAGAATGACTGACGGTCATTTCTTTCTCCAATTATCTCTTAGATTCGGAGTCAAAATCCAATAGAACCTTACCAAGGTTAGGGGAAGGTTGTGTTGGTATTTTCGGGTACTTTATGGTGAGGTTGATATTGGACTCATCAAAGTTATGACCAAAAACGGAGGGATGTGATGGTTGAATAATGGGAGATGATTCTGGTGAAGTGATTTCTGGTTCAAAGTCAAACATCCCTTCAGGAGTGGCTTCGGAAACATGTCCGTCAGAAACACTTCTTGCAGGAGATGTTCTAGGTGTTGTAAAGTTTTAATTATTTGGTTAGGGAGTAAAAACAGTTGGTGGTGGTGAGATGGGTGTAGTTTGTAATTGTGGAAGAGATAATGGTGGTGGTATCGATTGTTGTTCCAAAACAGGAGCAGAAACTAGAGGAGTTTCTGTGGCAGGTGTTTCTATAATGGGAGTAGATATTGGTGGTGGAATTTCTATGATAGGAGTTGATATTTGTGGATTTGTTTTTGGTGGTGGTATTGGAATTGGTTCGGAAATGGTATATTGAGATGGAGGAGGAATTGGTAAGATTCTAGAGGAAATTGAAAGAAAATCTAAAGAAGCGTTATCAGAAGGAAGCTTACCAGAAACTCTTGAAGACTGGACGATCCCATAAGTATCCTTTAGAATCATGGCCTTCTAGCGCTCACTTAGAGGCACCTCATCTTTGTCTTTAAAGATATCAATCTTCTTCTTCTTTTGAGCCCTAGAAGATCCTTCGCCTCTAAACTCTTTGTTTCTCTTTCCATGAACATCTGGGTAAGTTTCTGGAAGGTTAAAAGGATCCACCAATGGATAAATTCCATCCTTCAGATAGCTTTCCAAATAAGCCATTAGAACCTGTGGAGGATCAATTTTGATGAATATAGGGTAGTTATCAATGGGATTTCTTGTACCGCATATATCATCCTTGGTCATAATGAAATCTGGTCTTCAAAATTTGGAGATAAGACCCATACTCTTTAGATTCTTCCCCCAGAAGATTTTCCCAACGTCCTTCACCAATTCTTCTGTTAAACCATTGACCATAAGATCATCCACCAAACCGCTTTCCACCAGAATATCTTAAATCAATTTGCCACTTGGAATGAACTTGCTCCTGGCCTTCTTTGATGATCCACCAGTTCAGGATTCTCTGATAGAATCCTTTATGAACTTAAACAGAAGTGATGGCAGTCCCAGTTTAACACCCTTTTCTAGAAGAAATAACATGGTTTTCTGCCATGTGTTGATGTAGTCAGAACTGTTTGTACTTGGCTTATGATTGATGCACCCCAAAATGATCTTGAACCACGCCCTTAGGTTCCTTGTTAAGTCCTTAGTGTAAGAACAAAAATTGTTCTACAACAGATTCCTTGATTTTGATGATAACAAAGGATGAAACCAAAAATGGCACCCTAACGAAAAGTTTCTAAGTGTGCAGGGTTCTAAAGAAAGAAGAAATGAATCTGATGATGTCATCAGATGCAAACAAGATCAGATACAAATTCTAGAGTATTAGGAGCATCTGAAGTGGAAGCACGTTCAAGAAAGTCTAGAAGCTCTGACTCTGGACAAAACTGCAATGTATCAGAAGCATCTGAACATGAAGTATAGTCTAGAAGCTCTGACTCTGGAGAAACGTTATCTGTATATTCTGAAAGTTATCAGCGCCATCTGAACTCTCAAGAGATCAACATCAGAAGCAAGATTCCAAGATTCTCCAGAAACACAAATACTCTGATTATGGATTTGCTAATCATGAAGAAGTAACGTTCAAGTCAAGTAAAGATTTTCAAATAGATTTCCTAAACAGAGAAAGAGACGTTAATCTCCACTTCCAAGAGAGAAGATACTACTTGTGGTAAGCAGTCACTTCAAAGATGAAAAGTTAAACTGCAGAAGCTATTTAAGTGATGGAGTAAACTCAGTTTAATATCCACCAGGTTCAACCACTACTTCAACTCATATATAAATAGAGCTGCAATCAACATTCAGTAACAAGAAATCAACTAGCCAAAACTATACTGAATTATTTCACGCTCAAGAAAATCATCTTTGCTCTCAAAGAATTTCAATAAGCTTTTGCTTATTAAGTGAAAAATCTGTTCTTAAGTTTGTAATACTTGCTTTCTTAGAAGCACTCTAGATTACATATCTTGTATCTTTTATTTGTTTGATTTCCTCAAGTGACTTTGTGTGGTCTGTAGACTTGAGAAGACTAAGAGATTTTCTTCTCTCTTAGGTGTTGTTTGTAATCTTTCAAGATTAGTGGATTAAGTCCTTGTTGAAGGCGAAATCACCTTGGCGGGGTGGACTGGAGTAGCTTTGTGTTATAAGCGAACCAGTATAAAATCCTTGTGTGATTTTCATTTTGAAAAGCGCTTATTTTTCCAAACAATTCAAACCCCCCTTTCTTGTTTTTCTCACCTTCAATTGGTATCAGAGCTCCGGCTCTGTTATTGATTTTCTAATCAAACACTTAACCGTGTAGAGAGATCCAGTACGAGAAAAACAATGGCCCACTCAAATGAAAGAGATTCTTACAATGCCAAGCCTCCTGTTTTTGATGGAGAAAAATTTGATTACTGGAAAGACAGAATCGAAAGTTTCTTTCTGGGTTATGATGCTGACCTCTGGGACATTGTCACAGATGGATACAAACCTCCAGTCTTAAATGGAGCTGAAGTTCCCAGAAGCAAAATGTCAGAAGATCAGAAACGTGACTTCAAAAATCACCACAAGGCCAGAACAATACTTCTAAATGCTATATCATACAACGAATATGAAAAAATCACCAACAGAGAGACAGCCAAAGATATACTTGACTCTCTGAAGATGACCCATGAAGGGAACTCCCAAGTCAAGGAGACGAAGGCTCTGGCGCTTATCCAGAAATATGAAGCCTTCAAAATGGAAGATGACGAAGCCATAGAGGCTATGTTTTCTAGATTTCAAACTCTTATTGCAGGTCTTAAAGTGTTAGACAAAGGATACACGACTGCAGATCATGTTAAGAAGATAGTCAGAAGTCTGCCAAAGAAATGGAGACCTATGGTTACTGCTCTAAAGCTGTCAAAGGATCTGAACAATATCAGCCTTGAAGAACTTGTTAGTTCTCTCAGAAGCCATGAGATAGAACTAGAGGAGGATGAGCCTCAGAAAAGGAACAAGTCCGTAGCGCTTAAGTCCAGATCTGAAAGACGGAAGCCTGACAGAACCAAAGCTCTCCAGGCAGAAACTGAAGATACTGACGATTCTGAACCAGAAGACTCTGATGACGAAGAAGAGTTGTCCCTACTAACCAGAAGAGTCAAGCAACTCTGGAAAAAGAGGAACAACAACTTCAGAAGACCAAGACCCAGAGGGGATAGATCAGAGTCAACTTCAAAAGGTAAAGCTAACAAAGATATTACCTGTTATGAATGTAAAGAAACAGGTCATTACAGAAATGAATGCCCCAAGCTGAAGAAAGACAACCCTAGAAAAGAAAGCTTCAAGAAAAACACCTTCAGAACAAAGAAAGGACTGATGGCTACCTGGGATGACAGTGAATCTGGATCATCAGAATCTGACTCTGATGAACAGGCTAACGTAGCACTTATGGCTACCACATCCAGCTGCTCAGACGAAGAATCTGAAGAGGTATTTTCTGAACTTTCTAGATCTGACTTAGAATCATGTTTGTCAGAAACTCTTACTTCTTATCAGAAATTAAAACAAAAAGTTAAAAACATTAAAGGCCTTCTTAAAGCAAAATCTGAAGAATGTAGTAAACTTGAGACAACAATTCTAGCACAAGAAGATACAATCAGATCTTTAACGATAAAAAGAGATGAAGCTAAAACAAAAAGCTTAGAATTAGTAGAAGCGTTGTCTCAAGCACCACAAACTTCAAATGAAATTATTTATAAATTTGAAGAAGCCTTTCAAAAATTTCTGAAGAATGGAATAGATAGGAGTATTATGGCATCCATGATTTATGGAGTAAGTCAGAATAATAAAAGGGGAATTGGGTATGATCCTAAGGAAGATGAAACCTCTACCAGTAACCAAATTAAATCGCCTTTTTCATATCACTACACACACACACAAGAACACAAATTTAAAAATGCTAGAAGACCCAAAGTTGTAAGAAACTCTGGGAAAACTAATCTGAAAGGACCCAAGAGATTCTGGGTACCGAAAGATAAGATTATCTATGTTGCAGATATCCTATGCAACAAAGTTCAGACACCAGTCATGGTACCTGGACTCTGGATGCTCGCGACATATGACGGGAAGAAAGTCTATGTTCCAAAGCCTGGAACTTAAAGACGCTGGATTTGTAGGCTTCGGAGGAGATCAGAAAGGAAGAATCAGAGGCTCCGGAACTATTGGTAATGGTACTCTTCCCTCTATATCTGATGTTCTTTATGTAGAAGGATTAATGCATAACTTGTTATCCATAAGTCAATTAAGTGATAACGGTTATGATGTAATCTTTAATCAAAAAACATGTAAAGCCATTAATCAGAACGATGGCTCTGTCCTTTTCACAGGCAAGAGGAAAAACAACATTTATAAAATAAATCTTTCTGATCTAAAAGATCAAAATGTTAAATGTTTAATGTCAGTTCACGAAGAGCAATGGGTATGGCATAGACGCTTAGGCCACATTAGCATGAGAAAACTTTCTCAGCTAACTAAACTTGAGTTAGTCAGAGGCTTACCTAAACTGAAGTTTTCTTCAGATGCTCTGTGTGAAGCTTGTCAGAAAGGAAAGTTTTCAAAAACATCGTTTAAAAAGAAAAATGTTGTTTCTACCTCTAAGCCTCTGGAGCTTCTTCACATTGACTTATTTGGTCCTGTGAAAACAGCATCAGTCAATGGAAAGAAGTATGGACTAGTAATTGTTGATGATTACAGCCGCTGGACATGGGTAAAATTCCTAAAGCACAAGAGTGAGTCTCACTCTGTATTCACCAGTTTCTGTTCTAAAGTGCAAAAAGAATTTGACTCTAAAATTGTTAGAGTCAGAAGTGATCATGGTGGAGAATTTGAAAATAAAGATTTTGAAGAATTATTTGATTCTAATGGAATATCCCATGATTTCTCCTGCCCTAGAACTCCACAACAAAATGGAGTTGTAGAGAGGAAGAATAGGACACTCCAAGAGATGGCCAGAACCATGATCAATGAAACTAATGTAGCAAAGCACTTTTGGGCAGAAGCTGTAAATACAGCGTGTTACATTCAGAATAGAATCTCTATAAGACCTATTCTAGAAAAGACTCCCTATGAATTGTGTAAAGGAAGAAAACCCAACATCTCATATTTTCATCCTTTTGGATGCTCTTGCTTTATATTAAATACTAAAGAACATCTGAACAAGTTTGATTCCAAAGCACAGAAAGGTATTATGTTAGGATACTCAGAACGCTCTAAAGGCTATAGAGTGTACAACACAGAAACCAAAATTGTGGAGGAATCAATTCATGTCAGATTTGATGATAAGCTTGACCCTGAAAAGTCAAAGCTAGTTGAAAAGTTTGCAGATTTGGAAATCACTCTTGTAGAATCTGAGAAAACTCCAGAAGCAACTGTCACTCCAGACTCTGAAGAAATTAAATCTCCAGAAATTCCAAGGAAAGTTAAAAGTCGTATTAACGTATCTGAAGATTTGATTTTGGGAAACAAAGATGAACCTGTTAGAACCAGATCTACCTTCAGAACTTCTGAAGATATTCCTCTGGGACTAGTGTCTCTGATTGAGCCTACGTCCTGTGATGAAGCTCTTCAAGATAACGATTGGGTGGCAGCTATGCAAGAAGAGTTAGATCAATTCTCCAAGAATGATGTCTGGGATCTCGTTCCTAAACCCAGAGGCACTCATGTCATTGGAACCAGATGGGTTTTCAGAAACAAGCTGAACGAGAAAGGAGAAGTTGTCAGAAACAAGGCTCGACTGGTAGCTCAAGGTTATAGTCAACAAGAAGGTATTGATTATAATGAAACTTTTGCTCCAGTCGCGAGGTTAGAATCTATTCGTCTTCTTGTATCTTTTGCTATTAATCATTCTATCAAATTATACCAAATGGATGTCAAGAGTGCATTTCTTAATGGTTATATTTCAGAAGAAGTGTATGTCAATCAACCTCCAGGTTTTGAAAATTCAAACTTTCCAGAACATGTTTTTAAACTTAAGAAATCCTTATATGGACTTAAACAAGCTCCCAGAGCTTGGTATGAACGCTTAAGCAATTTTCTTCTGGAACAAAATTTTATCAGAGGGAAAGTTGATTCTACACTCTTCTGTAAAAACCTTAATAATGATCTCATGATATGCCAGATTTATGTGGATGATATTATTTTTGGTTCTGCTAATATCTCTGTTTGCCAAGAATTTTCTAAGTTAATGCAGGCTGAGTTTGAAATGAGTTTAATGCAAGAACTAAAGTTCTTTCTGGGAATTCAAATTAATCAAACTCCAGAAGTCACGTACATTCATCAAAGCAAGTACATTAAAGACATTCTGAAGAAGTTTGACATGACTGAATGCAACTCTGCAAAAACTCCTATGCACCCAACTTGCATTCTGGAAAAGGAAGAGGTAAGCAACAAGGTTTGTCAGAAGCTCTATCGAGGTATGATAGGCTCTCTTCTCTATCTGACTGCTACTCGTCCTGATATTCTCTTTAGTGTCTGTCTGTGTGCCAGATTCCAATCAGATCCTAGAGAATCTCATTTAACAGTTGTTAAGAGAATTCTTAAGTATCTGAAAGGAACTCCTAACCTGGGCCTGATGTATGAGAAAACATCAGAGTATAGACTCTCGGGTTATTGTGATGCAGATTATGCAGGAGATAGAATAGAACGAAAAAGCACATCTGGAAATTGCCAGCTTCTGGGAAACAATCTAATCTCCTGGGCTAGCAAAAGACAGTCAACAATTGCTCTATCAACTGCAGAAGCAGAATATATCTCAGCATCACTGTGCACAACTCAGATGCTCTGGATGAAGCATCAGCTAGAAGATCTTCAGATATTTGAGAGTAACATTCCTATCTTTTGTGATAATACTGCTGCTATTTGTTTAAGTAAGAATCCCATTCTACATTCCAGAGCCAAACACATAGAAATAAAACATCATTTTATCAGAGACTATGTTCAGAAAGGGATAGTAACATTGAAGTTCATTAATACAGAACATCAATGGGCAGATATCTTTACTAAGCCTCTAGCTGAAGATAGATTTATTTTTATCTTAGAAAATCTGAACATTAAAAATTGCCCTGAGTGAAAAATGGCTCTGAAAATGTAAAATGTGAATCTGATGTAAACAAATGTACTTCTGCCTCTGACTCTGATACTTCTACAAGTTAAGAAGATATCTGAGTTAGAAATCTTCAGAAACCAACCCCTTGGTATTCCTGAAGATCAGATACATCAACACGTGGAGCATTAAACGTCTAACCCTAGAACTTCTAGACAGCTGTCAAAAGAAATCAAAGGTCAGAACGTTTGAAATCTCCTTGAGCAGTGTGCGTACTGTTGGGATTAGACATTCATTTATTAGCTGTAATCATTTTTCCCCCAAGCGTGCTTTTTTTGAGTGTTGTGTCTAACGCATTCTGAGGTGTCGCTTTGCATGTGTTTTTACTTAGAGTATATAAACACTTTCTCTCACATTTCACACTTATCACTCTCACTCACTCTAAAACCCTAAACCCTCTCTCGAAGCATTCTCTGCAAGTTTCTTCATCTTCATCTTCTTCCTTACAATGGATGCTCAACAACAACAACTGTTCAACTACTCACAGCAAATGGAGTCAAGTTCCACCGCTCAAACCTCTAGTATTTCAACTCCAACCGTCACCAGTGTTTCTATAACCCCTGTTTATCAAGAACCCCACATTCTTGACCGAGAACGCCACATTAACCTTGCAACCCCTTTTGAAGGATTGGACGTGTTGTGTGAATCATTAGTTGATTTTGACAACCTAAAAAGAAATGGCGTTGATCTTACTAGAGAACTTCGTCAACAAGGATGGGAAACCTACTTCAACAGGCTTTATGGTCCTATCTACCCTCTTCTGGTCAAGGAATTCTGGAGACATGCTGATGCAGATGACCAATTCATTGTCTCTTTTGTTCTAGGGGTAAAGATTGTTATCACTGAAGCATCAATTGCCTCCTTGCTGAACATGGAGACAACTGGAGGAAAAAGGATTTACAACATCCCTCCTAGGTCTAAACGCATCACTGAAGTTATCAACCCAACAATATTCAAACCAAATGTTGAAGGAAACCCCTCTAAGAACAAAGAGCTACACCAGAACCTCCGAGTGTGGCTAAAAATCATTCTGGGTACTATTCACCATCGCCCAGCCTCCAACTCCTCTGATTACATAAATGCTGATCAAAAATGCATTTTATACTGTATTCAGAAGGGTATCCAGATCAACCTCCCTGTTCTCCTTTTCAGATATCTGAGGGATTCTGTCAAAGAAACCAGAAACAATATGAAGCCAAGGTCTTACATCCCTCTGGGAAGATTGCTTTCTGATGTCTTCATTGAGCATGGATTGGTTGACCAATTGGAAAAGGCCAAGCTAATGAATGATCTGGCTATAGAAACTGGGAAGCCTTTAAATGCCAGAAACCTCAAAAGCATGGGAATCATCAAAGAGATTAGAGTCAAGCCCACTCTGGATACATCCTGGGAATCTCTAAAAGATCAGAGGAAGATGCCTCATGGCCTTGCCAGGTTCTTCAAGAATGAACCCAAGAGTGCCATTGCTATCTACCTTCAGTGTCGGCTGGATGAGGGTGTTGATATTTCTGATTTCAGTCTCGACGACTGTCTGGATTCAGAAGAAGATCTAGTCAGATACAAGAGAGGTGTCTCTGAGAAACAGATAGCTGCTGAGGCAAGGAAAGCAAAGAAAGCCAGAATTGGAGAAGTTTCTGGAACCAAATCTCCTGCTCCTTTGCAAATTTCTTCTTCTGGTACGTCTATTCCTCCTGTTACTTCTGTACCTATGGCTTCTTCTCATCCTTTCACAACACCTCCCTTATATACTACCTCTGAAATCCCACCCTCAATCACCAGAACCTCCCAACCTACACCTGTTCTAAACATAGCAAGAACTTTCATTCCTCCCTCTATACCTGCACAAACTCACCAAAGCACTTCTTCTTCTTCATCATCCTCAATGCCAGAATCACCACCTTATGTTTCTGTCTCTTCTGACTCTGAACATTCTGACCCTAATTCCCCCACCATAGCCACTCTCTACGCTCATAGACTTGCTTCTCAACAAACCACAGAACCTGAAACAACTTCACTTCCACCACAACAAACAACAACCTTACCCTCTGAAACTCTACCCTCTGAAATTCAACCATCCGATCCCCACACCTCTGATATCACCCCACCAAAAATTCCCGCTGCACCTGAAGCAGAATCTGAACCCTTAGACTTAAACCCTCTTTACGCTTCATCCCAATCTTCTGAACCTCAACCTGAACCAGAAATTGAACCAGAACCTCTCACTTTAAATCTCAGCCCTCCAAACTCTCCACCTCACACCTCTGAACCTGAACCTGAACCTGAACTTACCATACCTACCCTTGAGGAAGCCATCAGGCAGGTAGCAGAAGCTTCAATCCAGAAGGTCAAGTCTCTGGCTAACAACTCTGAAGTCAGTGATGATCCTAAATCTGTTAGGACACACTGGAACAGAGTCATTAGTTGGATGACCTCTGAGTCCTATAGGCTGAAGAATGTCTCTGAACAAGTCAGAAATGGCTACATCAGAGATGCTGAGGAAAGACTCCAGGAGAGACTAGCCAGAGAAGCTGAAGCCAGAAGGCTAGAGGAGGAGAGGTTGGCTAAGGAAGCTGAAGAAGAAGCAAAAAGACTAGAGGAAGAAAGACTGACAAAAGAAGCAGAAATCCTAAGGGAACAGGAAGCTAAGGCTCTGGCGGATGCAGAAGCCCAAGCTGCTGCTGAAGCTGAAGCTCAGCAGGCTCTGACTCAGGGGGAGTCTTCAACTGCTATTCCGATGATTCTTCAGACTTTGAAGGACCTTAAGGAAGATCAGAATATCCTCCGAGACAGAATGGACAAGCAAGATTCGGTCAATGAGAACATCCAGAAGATGCTTGCCATGATCCTGCAGAAATTGCCTCAGAACCCTTAGGCACTTAGGATTTTATGTTTTGCTTGCCTTTTGTTGTTTTTGCTTCTATCATCTTTTTGGATCTGATGTTTTGTTCTTGATCTTTTTGAATCTGATGCTTTGTGTCTCTATTTTAATGAAATGTTTTTCTCTTTAAGTTAATTTTTTATTACTATGTCTTTTTGATTCTGACAAAAAGGGGGAGAAATCATTAAATAACTCTGATGAAAATTGTCTAAAACCTTAAGCACTCTGCAACAATTGTAGAAATGGCTCTGATGAAAATAACTCTGATTAAATAGCTCTAACATTAAATTTAAGAAATTGCAGAAAGTTTTCAGAAATCTCATTACTTGGAAAGCTCTGGTAAGAACTTCTGAACTCCCTAGCACTAACTCAAGGGGAGCTTTTGTCTATCTGATCTTATTTTATTCATGTTTCATCTGCTATTTTAAGTTGTTTTGTCATCATCAAAAAGGGGGAGATTGTAAGAACAAAAATTGTTCTACAACAGATTCCTTGATTTTGATGATAACAAAGGATGAAACCAAAATGGCACCCTAACGAAAAGTTTCTAAGTGTGCAGGGTTCTAAAGAAAGAAGAAATGAATCTGATGATGTCATCAGATGCAAACAAGATCAGATACAAATTCTAGAGTATTAGGAGCATCTGAAGTGGAAGCACGTTCAAGAAAGTCTAGAAGCTCTGACTCTGGACAAAACTGCAATGTATCAGAAGCATCTGAACATGAAGTATAGTCTAGAAGCTCTGACTCTGGAGAAACGTTATCTGTATATTCTGAAAGTTATCAGCGCCATCTGAACTCTCAAGAGATCAACATCAGAAGCAAGATTCCAAGATTCTCCAGAAACACAAATACTCTGATTATGGATTTGCTAATCATGAAGAAGTAACGTTCAAGTCAAGTAAAGATTTTCCAATAGATTTCCTAAACAGAGAAAGAGACGTTAATCTCCACTTCCAAGAGAGAAGATACTACTTGTGGTAAGCAGTCACTTCAAAGATGAAAAGTTAAACTGCAGAAGCTATTTAAGTGATGGAGTAAACTCAGTTTAATATCCACCAGGTTCAACCACTACTTCAACTCATATATAAATAGAGCTGCAATCAACATTCAGTAACAAGAAATCAACTAGCCAAAACTATACTGAATTATTTCACGCTCAAGAAAATCATCTTTGCTCTCAAAGAATTTCAATAAGCTTTTGCTTATTAAGTGAAAAATCTGTTCTTAAGTTTGTAATACTTGCTTTCTTAGAAGCACTCTAGATTACATATCTTGTATCTTTTATTTGTTTGATTTCCTCAAGTGACTTTGTGTGGTCTGTAGACTTGAGAAGACTAAGAGATTTTCTTCTCTCTTAGGTGTTGTTTGTAATCTTTCAAGATTAGTGGATTAAGTCCTTGTTGAAGGCGAAATCACCTTGGCCGGGTGGACTGGAGTAGCTTTGTGTTATAAGCGAACCAGTATAAAATCCTTGTGTGATTTTCATTTTGAAAAGCGCTTATTTTTCCAAACAATTCAAACCCCCCCTTTCTTGTTTTTCTCACCTTCACTTAGCACTAGGACCCTTTTCATTAGTGAAATTTTGTTTCTTCTTTGAATATTACAGGATAAATATCAGCATCTCTCTTAGTAGTGATGGTTGCACTATGAACCCTCTTTCCTTTCCATCATGACCAATAAGTTCCGCAGTGGACTTCTCAGTGATGACGATCTTCCTATTCATGACATATGAAGCTATGGTTTCCCTTTCAGCTATTGCATGAACCCAAAAATGTTTTACCAATACATGGTAAACTGGGACTGTGAGTCTCTCGAAGAAGGTGTTCCATCCTTGAACATTCAACGTCTCAGTGAAATCAAAACCACTATCCTTTAGGTTTTTGAAATCAACTATAGTTTCATACAATACAGTTAGCTCATTGATTGTAGTGTGGAGAGTTAACTTAGGAATTCCTTCCAACAAGTTGTTTCTTTTTTAGTTGCCTTTGAAGTTTGTTGTTGTTCAGCCATTGATTTGAGGAGGATGAAGATGAAGATGAAGACGAAGAAAAACTGAAGAGATAAAAGAGAGGTTATTTGAAGTTTGAAAACTTGAAAGTGTGGGAGAATTGTGTACCTAGTGTGAAAATGTGAGTGAAGTGGATTTAAATAGTTTTTTTTGCAATGATGACAAAAATGAGTGCGCAGTCATGGGGGGAAGTGTAAAGGTTTAGACCTAATTCCAAGAATTGTTAAATCCAATGTGTCACGCTTTTATCACGCATGCTCAGAAAGTGGGACAACTGTCTTCACAAAGAACCACATGAAATTAAATGACAAGACTACCATTAAATGCAGCAATTATTCAGAATCATGAAGACAAATCGATAAGATTGTTTCTGATCAGAACCTTTTTTATTCATGAAAACATCCTTACTTCATAAAGCTTCATGTTTCAGAGTCAAAAAGCATAACAATCTCAGAATATAATATAGAGTTCGAAAGACTTAACATTTTGAATTACATTTGTCATACCCTAATTTTTAACCCTAAGATCCCACATATCATTTGCATCTTTTGCATATAAGCAAGGTCACATCTTGGCCTTTCCCTTATTCATCTTTGGGTTTGCTTCTTGCAGGGATCACCAAGTACCTCTTGATGTTTTACCTTTGTATTTATTTGATTCATTTCTTATCTAACCACTAATAAAAATACAGAAAATATGTATTATTTCTCTTAAGTTTATTTTGCAAGGTAAGGCTCCTCAAGTCAAGAGCACCTCAAAGTTTGGTGGCTCACTTCTCAAGAAAAGTCAAAGGTTCATGTGTTTATTTCCATGCCTTCTTCAACAAGCAACTTCAAGCTTTAAGAAATTTAATCAAGAGTATGTCAAGTACACCTTATCATGAGTTCATATGATCACCCATGTTCTTTGAAATGCAAGGAAAGTCCAAGTGCACAAGCTTGTCCCAAGGGGTTTGACCTAAAAGTCAACATTTTGAGGTCAAGGTTCCAAGGATCACAACTCCTTTAATTCTCAACATTTTTGAATGCCCCTTTTTGCATATGAATCTTATCAATATACTCTAAAACTTCTTATTACATGATAAGAGCCAGTTATTCTTGGAGGATCATCAAAAGTTTGGAGACAGTATAGGTTATTTGTGGACTTAGTGAAATTTGACCTATTTTGAAGTGACTTTTTGCCAACTTTCAAGGATCATAACTTCTTAAATTTTCAACATATGGAGATGATTATTTTTGCATAATTTCATTTGCGATACCCTCTACAAGTTTTCTTCAAGGATCAAGGTCAAATTATTCTTGGAAGGCCATGTAATTCACTGGGACATTATAAGTCATTTTCAGTCATGAAGCACTCAAATTTTTTTAAGTTATGGAACCAATATTTTATGCCAACTTCAACACACCATAATTTTATGCTCAAACATCCAAATGCAACCTTTATTGGCTCATTGTAATCTTGGCCATGATGTTAACACATTGCAAAAAGAATGGGATCATAAAGCCTCTTAAGTAGGATGCCCCATTGAGTTGAACATGGTGACTTGAAACTGAAGAAATCACCATTGCCCAAAATTTGATGATGACTAAACACAATTCCAAGCCAAATTAGCAAGTGTTTTGGTCCTAAACATGTTTAATAAAACCTCCAGAAGTTAATTGACACTTAAAACCCATCATTTGGCTGAGTTTTGAGACCTTTCAAGTCATACTTTTCACACACTTGGATCAAATTCGTTTTGCACGAATCCTTCGTCATTCCACACATATTTGGATCCAGTATCATTGCCTATAAATAGAGGAAGATATTGCCTTCATTTGCAAGCTTTGGAGAGATAAGAAACCCCTGCTGCAATTGAAGTTTTTCCAGAAAATTCAACTATCGTGTTTTGAGTTTCAGTCTGTTTTAATCCATTTTCTTGATTCTATTTGCTCCATCGGCATCCTCTGAAACTTTTGCAATAATTCCCAAGCTATGATACCTTCTAAATTGCTTCAACCAGATCGAGCTTCATCAAATTTTAATCACCATTTGGACAAGGTAGTTTTGAGCATCATTTGAACTCAAACAAGTTACCACAATATATTTCTTCACTCTCTGATGCTTTCCCCTAACTTATCTGGTGTTGATTGGTCGTGTTCATTATTTAATTTTATTTTTTGTGGCTTGCTTGTTTCTGAAACTTCTTTGAAATTCCCCTTGCTCAGCTCACATAAATGAATTTGAGGCATGAGGTTGAATTCGGGATGAGAAGAGGATCACAATGGTGGTGACCCTGTGTCCTGAAGTTACCAAATGATGAAACTCCGATGAGAGCTCACTGGAGAAGATGATCGGAGTATTTCTCAAATGGTCTGAGTTTGGACCAGACACTTTGGCATTTTGAAATTTTTTGATTGGTTAAATTCAAACTAGAACCCGTGTTTGGTTTGCAGCATGTTCCATCGTGTTTCTCATCATTTGGAGTGTTGGATATGCCATGTCAATTAATGAGGCATGATCCAACGCTCTTGTTTTTCTGATTTTTATTCTTTTTATTTTATTATTTTAAATTGATTTTTCTTTAAAAATTAGTAGTAATTTCATTTTTTAACCAAAAAATCCCAAAATAACTTATAAAGTTCTCTTTTATTTTTCTTCATCTGATTTTTATTTTTCCATATTTTATTTAATTGATTTTCTATTTTTAATGAATTTTCTCTTTTCTCCTTTGTTTTAATTGGTTTAAAAATACTTTTATACATTTTTTAATTCTGAAAATTTTATTATATGTTTCTCATTTTATTTCCAACCTCCCATAATTTTCTTGGCCATTTATTTGGTGTTTTAAAGGACTTTGTGGATTTTGCATTTTATTTCCATTTTAAAAACCATTTAAAAATACCTTTAATGCATTCTTATTTCATTGAATTGCATTTTTAATTTGTCTGACCTTGTGGATTTTTGTTAGCCTTAGATCATGATGATTTTGATTTCAAGTCTCATCAAACTCAACGGATCTTGACTGTTGATGGGGTGAAAAGCCTAATCCACCAAAATGGATGATTGATTTTGATGATGACTTGATAAAATTTGTGATTCAATTTGGGTGTGACCTCTTTTGTCCTCTTTCTTTTTCATCCCTTTCTTTTCCCTTTGATCAATTTGATGGATTTGTGTCTATTTCGTTCATGATGTGCGGATTGGTACTTGATGAACTTTCATCATTTCAAATCTACCTTCTAAGTGATCATGAATCATTTAAGGTACTTTGGATTGATGCATAAGTTTATCCTAAGTGTCATCAAATGTGGATTGAAGTAATGGACCATCCTTTTAGCCTTTATGCTTGATCATCCCCTTTCATTTTCTTTTCTTGTGTGGCATAGCTTTAGGAAGCATGCCCCAAGGAGAAACCAGAAGGCATGTGATGTTGTGGAGCATTGACGGGAGCCAATTTCAAAAATCATGGTCCTCTAAAGTGGAGTCTGAGGAGGAGGTGGTGGCTGATTCTGAGCAGCCACCAAAGCTTCCATCACAGTAGTAAACCTCTCATAATTGTCCCTTAAGGTTGTCACCTATTCACGGAGTTCACGATTCTCTTGCTCTAGGTGGTCCATCTTCTTCAACTGATTAGTTCGAGTATTATACCGGTGAGATAACTTGTCTGGATGAAGACCAAGAAAGAAATAAGACCCCTGGCAAACTTACTCAAAGCAAGACCAAGATGCAACATGATGCGTGATATGCAAATGCAAATGTGAATGTTATTATTATTTATTTATTTCAAGGAACTTTAAGACATAAAACAAATTGCAAACATCATAATGGGAATAACATGTTTTGATATACTAAAAATATCATTTTATTAATAATGTAAAGGATTACAATCACAAATACAATTTCAATGATCATAAATGAAAAGAAACTAGATCTATGGAATCATGTCCAATGACGACCCAATGCCAAGCTGGTACTTCTTGCGAAGCCTTTTGATCTCTCTTTCGTAGTTGTTTTTCACAGCATCCTTCTCTATCACGAGTTGGTCTACAATTCCTTTCCAAACATCGGAAGTAGGAAGATGAATAGATGATGAACTGTTAGAGGAAAATAAATCCTCTTGGTCCTTTGATCTCTTCATAACATGTTTCTCAAGCAATTCTATCAAGTCATCTTTTTCCTTTAGTTGCTTCTGCAATTCTTCTTTCTCAAGGCATGAGGTATGAAATTTGTCTTCCCAATCATTCTTATCTTGCTTCATCCTGTCTAAAGCATCTTGCAACTCCTCTATGCCTTTAATAGTGGGCAATTGGACCATTACTAAGGACATAGGTCTTTCATAAGCGTATGACATCTTGAATTCTTTTGCTCTCTTCTTTACCCAACTAGTGTAAGGCTCCAAAGCTATATAATTCTTCAATCCAAGCTCACTTTTTCCTTTCCTATGGACATTGTACCAAGCACGTACCATCCTAGCTTTCAATCCTTAAGTGTCTTTTTCCTTTCCTATGAACATTGTGCCAAGCACGTACCATCCTAGCTTTCAATCCTTAAGTGTTTTTCCTTTTCTGGAAAAAGAAACCTTCTAACAAAGTGTTATTATGTTTGTCCTTCATGGCGAACCCAAGTTGACGTCTTGCCAGAGTCGGATTGTACTTGATTCCCTCTTGTGTACCAAGAAGAGGCACATTAGAGAACTCCCCCAACTATCAATAATCTCAACGTAGTCGTAAATAGAAGAATACCAGGCTATGTCATCATTGGTGAGAGACATAAGTCTTTGAGACCACCTTAAACATCCCTTGTTTTCTTCGAAGATGGGAGACTGCAGCAAGTCTAAAATAAACCACTTGTACAGTAAAGACGCAGAATAGACAATAGTTCCACCTCCTTTAGAAGTCATATGCTGAATGGAGAAATAAGTGTCACGAAGCAAAGTTGGAACCGAATTCCTAATTAATAAGATCCTCATAGCATTAACATTAACAAAATTGTCAATGTTCGGAAACAAGACCAAACCATAGATAAGTAAGGCAAAAATAGTTTCAAATGCCACCATGCTACCAACATTAGCAAAAGAAAAGACTTTCTCAATCAAAATTTTGAAGTCAACCCTCTAGTACCTCCTTTGACAGTCAGATTGGCATCTATGTCATACTTCCTCAGGTGAATGGCTTCAGTAATAACTCTAGATTCAAGAATTTCTTCCACCCCATTAAAAGGAACTCTATCAGAAACTGGTATACTCAAAATATAAGCATACTCCTCCATGATGGGCAACAACTGATAATCAGGGAAAGTGAAACACCGGTAAACAGGACCATAGAACTAAACCAAAGTACAAAGAATACCATCCTCAACATCAGTAGATAGAATAGATATAAGTCTTCCAAAATGGTCTCTAAAACCCTTAGCATCATCCACAAAAGATGTTATCTTCCTTAATTCCATAAGATCGGAACACCTGAAACTGTATTTCCGAGTATTCCTTCTTCCAATATCCATGATCAAAATATTTGAGATGTTTGCAAAGAGATTCTCTAAGTTCCTTGAAAAATGGGGAAAATTCTATTGAATTCGATGAGTGTGTGATAGCAACAACCACAAACAAGATCATACAAAGCACACAAACAAGGTCCAAAGGTTCGAAGTCATGAGCATGGAGTCATGAGTAAGAACCAACTCACAATGTATGTACTAAGGGTATAATCACCTGTAGAACAAGGTTCTAAAAAGTTCCCAGAGTCATAATTCCATCTTTTGGATATTACCGGCTTAAACGACTACTCGTCAACCAATAATATTCTCAAGAGAAACTCGTCTAGTGTAGTATCACATAACAACTAACTCAAGTCTACACCTGAATAGCCACCGCACTACATCCTAAAAGGCCAAGATGGGTTAAGGGTTCTAAGGTCCTCAGCTTCTCGGGCTCCCAGGTCGGAAAAAGTAATGTCAACTATGACTACTCGTGTGACATCAGTAATCCTAAAGGGGCATCCACTGAGAGGGGGATCTCAAGTCAGCTTATTAAGGATTAACTCCACATAAGCCAAACATAACTATACCACCCACCTATCATAAGAGCTCTCAAGTCCGGGTATAAGACTTATCTCACCACACAGAGATCACCAAGCACCAGACAGAACAAACAATAACAAACAACAGCAAATATAATATATACACATAAACAAAGACGAGCTTAACCCACTAGGGACTACTCCCCAACAAAGTCGTCATTTTCCTGTAGCGGTAAAATGTTAAGATTAAGATATCGATTAACTTAACTCATAAAGAAAGAGACGCCACCGTGCTTTTATTCTTTCCAAAGAAAAAGGGAAAAAGTACGAACAAAACCCGAAGAAGTTTTAAAACAAAACTAATAAAAGAGATAAGGGTCTGGGGATTAGTTATGCAAAGGGAAGGTATTAGCACCCTAAACATCCATAGTACTCAATGGGAACCTCTTTGAAAATGTGCCTTTTGGTTTGAAAATGAGTATTACTTGTAAAAGATTAGAGAGATGGGAAAATAAATGTTGTTTTTATGATTTTTGTGTTTGCCAGGACTTTTGAAGTCACATGCCTACGTACCAACAAAGTGCAATGGAGGATCAAAACCTTGTAGTTCATGGTAAAAATGACAAAGATGTTTGTTTTGATTTGTTTTTAATGAAAATACATTTTGTCATTTTAAGGAGAATACTTAACTAGTCACTCACAAGTATGAGAACTTTGCATCACCATGAGAAGGGCTCCAACTTGGATAAGGATAAAAAAGTATGCCACTAGCTCTCACAGATGGAAAAGATTTGTCATCAATACTATGGGGATATGAGAATTATATCTCAACTATGGAAATGACTTACGTCTAAACTTTGAGAGAGAGAATTTAAAAGGAAAAATGCACTAAGGGCACAAAAATGATTTAAATGAGTTAGGCATTTTTAGTCTTTCGAAATTGGTCTAAATATGCTTAAGATGGATTAGCATTTATTAAGAAAAAGGTTTTAAAAATCACTTGACAAAAGTCAAGGTTTATTTGAGAAAGTGGTTCAAGTTAGAAAAGAAGGTTTTGAAAAAGAGAGAAAATTTTGAAAATTAAAGAGAGGGAGGAGAAGAAGAGATTATCCTAGAGCATAAAGTAAAAGCTAGGGAGGAAAGATCTAACCAAGAGATAGCAAGCCTTATTACATAAGTCAAGCAATAATTCCCTCCTCAGCAGACCAAGATGCAAGAGGTGTTCTCAAGAGTAGAACAGTTATCTTCTCCAATATTACAGTACTTTCATAATACAATCATTGTTGGTAATGATTCTTAAGACGAGTTTCTTCCCCAGCAAGGTGATTGATTTTCTTCCGTTGGAACTCTGGTGTAAACAGAATTTCTGCTTGGTTTCCCCAGTAGATATTTCCCTACAGAGTTTCCCGTGTATTTTATTTTCTCCGACAAAACTTCATGAACTCCCCAGCCGAGTTTCATACCAACAGGATTCCTTGAGAAAGGTATCCCTAGCAACATTATCCTCAGCAAGTCTCTTTAAAGTAGTTATCTAAGATAGACATTTCCTCACAAGGATAGCTAAAGTCAGCAATCTCCCCAACAAGTATAATGGACAAGGTTTCCCTAACAGGCAAGCTCTACTGAATGATTCTCAGCACATCCCCAACATGTCTGCTGTTTTTTCTCCCTAAATCAAAGGTTACCCTAAAAAGTCTTGTTAGAAATTTTCCTTTGTAGATATTCCCTAGTAAGTTTTCTACTAAGGGAGTCCTTTTTATTGTTTCAACAACCACTATCAATTCCTGTCAACCCCCGAGTTGATGTTTTCTTGATTTGTTCTCGACCCCCGAGTCGATGTTGTCTTTGTTTATCTCAACCCCCGAGTTGTCTTTTGTCTTTATTGTTCTCAACCCCTGAGTCCATATTGTATTTACTTTCTCAACCCCCAAGTTGATATGTCGTAACTCCAGCAAGTCTCCTATGCGTTTATTTTCCAGAGAGTCTCTTGTATTCCCCAACAAGTTAGTTCAGTCAATCCCCGACAGAGTTAGTGTTCCTTACTGATCTATTCTCCTAAGAAGCATTGGATTGGACCATTTAGTATGACAGTTGAGAGTAATGCTAAGCCTCCTGGATTGTATTAACCTTTCATCCCCAGCAAATCTCTGGGACCTTCTTATTCCCCATTGTAGTCTTATTTCAGCCAAGAGCAACTGAATATTATTTTATTTTCCAACAATTGGCTTCAACAAAGAGCAGTTGAATGCATTAGTTTCAACCAAGAGAAATTGAATACTATTTTATTTTATGTGGTTTGCCTCGACCAAGAGCAGTTGAATGTAATAGTTTCAGCCAAGAGTAGCTGGATACTATTTTACTTTATGCAGTTTGCTTCAACCAAGAGCAGTTGAATGCAGTGGTTTCGGCCAAGAGCAGCTGAACACCATTTTATTTTATGCAGTTTGCATCAACCAAGAGCAGTTGAATGCTATTTTTTATTTTACAGTTTTTGCTTCAACCAAGAGCAGTTGAATGCATCAGTTTCAGCCAAGAGTTGCTGAATATGACATCTTTAGCCAAGAGCAGCTGAATATGATCATTTATTCTCCCAAGAGTGTCTACCTTCAACAAAGAACGTCTAAAGAACAGTCAAACAGTTACTTTGTAACAAATTCATCCCATAGATCTATTGTCAGTCAAAAGCAGCTGAACATGATTCTCTGATCCTAAGTCATTTACATATCATCTAAGAAGTCAAGAGTATTTCTTAGTACATTTACATTCATGATTAAGAAATAAAGAGTATTTCTTAATTCATTTGCATAACATATAAGAAATCAAGAGTATTTCTTATTACATTTACATTCATGATTAAGAAATCAAGAGTATTTCTTAACTCATTTGCACATCATCTGAGAAATCAAGAGCATATTCTCAGTTTATTTACATTCATGATTAAGAAATCAAGAGTATTTCTTAATTCATACCATTTCATATTTAAGAAGTCAAGAGTACTTCTTAACCTGCATAGCATCTAAGGATTCAAGAGTATTTCTTAGTTCATTTACGTTCGTGATTAGGAAATCAAGAGTATTTCTTAACTCATACATAGTTCATTTACATTCATGATTAAGAAATCGAGAGTATTTCTTAGTTCATCTGTATTTTCATGATTAAGAAGTCAAGAGTATTTCTTAACTCATAGCATTTCATATTTAAGAAGTCAAGAGTACTGTTTAACCTGCATAGCATTTGAGAAATCAAGAGCATTTCTCATACCATTTATCATCCGATGATTAAAAAATCAAGAGTATTTCTTAACTCATCTGCATTTTCATTCAACCATATGATGATTAAGAGATCAAGAGTATTTCTTAACTCATTCATCTGTAAGGAGTCAAGAGTACTTCTTAAACACCCATATCATCTGTCATTCATACAGTTGAGAAATCAAGAGTATTTCTCAATTCATTCACATTCATTCTTAAGGAGTCAAGAATACTTTTTAACCTTCATTACATTCATATCAATCGACGATTAGGAAGCCCAGAGGATTTCCTAAATCTCATTTGCATTCATTCGCATTACCATCTAATGACTAAGAAATCAGAAGTATTTCTTCATCCCTGTGCATTCATTCATAATCAAAAGCATATCTTTCTTTCGCATAGAAGAGCAAAATTTGGGTCAGTTTTGGTATTTGAACTATCTTTCACCATGATGATTTGAAGACAAGAGTTTTTCATCTCCTCCAATTAAAGATGTTTAAATAGGGGCAATTGTCATATCCTAAATTTTACCCTGAGTTTTTCTCTTACATCAGCATAGCATAGTCGATCCTTTTTATCGTGCATTTCATCAGTCAAAAGCATTTATCAGGGTTTTAGATGAAAAGTCGGGAGTTCTTACATTTTATTTGATTATGATAACATTCATTCAGTCATTTGTTGATTAAGAAGTCAAAGGACTTGATTTTTTAATCTCTGCGCATTCGTTCAAATCCATTACATCGTATTTCAAAGGTTTAGTGGGTGATAATCAAGAGTATTATCGTCATCTGAATCTTTGTGAAGTCTTGTTTGTGTTTGAGAATCAGAAGCAAATGATCTAAGAGCGATTCAACTGCATCTGATTGTCTATTCACGACTTCTTGATCAGTGTTAAGTTCATTCACCTGACGTTTACATTTTTATACTCATCATAGCATGCATTTCGTATCGCATAATGCCTGAAGTATCAGCCAGATAAATTTTTCGGATCTACAGACAGACCGGTCAAATTGTTTCTCGACCGTACATCAAATTAGCGGGCGATTTTTTTTTAAAGATTGAGCTTGCAGACGTTAGTTTTCTTAATCTACGTTCCACGTAGTGTAATCTGGTGTGCTTATTTTAATTTTTTCGACTACCTTTTCAGTCGCATTTCAAACATCCTGAGCCTTTTTACCGGTCGATTTTTATTTCAAAATTTAATCAAAAACTATATGTTTCCGAGAAGTTTATTTAACGCTGATCATTTTAGTGCATTCAATTTAATTTTTTGGATTTTTTTTCCGCCCGATTTTTGTTCTTTTTTTATTTATCCGATTATCTTGTATTTCAGCCTAATTAATTATTATATTTATTTAAATTTAATTATGTTTTAATTTGATTTAATTTTGTATTATTAATTATTTTTTTCTAATTTTTAACTTTGTATTAAACTTTTTTTTCTTCAAAATTTTAGCTTTTTTAAAAAAAATTGAGAAACTAAGGGCCCGTTTGAAATGCATCTTAAAAACTCTTTTTTAGTTTTTAAAAATTTAAAATTTAAAAACTTGTTTGAATATAATATTTTGCAAAAGTGTTTTTAAAAACTCTTTTCTATTTTTCAGTTTTTAAAAGTAAAAAAGTGAAACAGTTTAGTTGTGTTTTGCTTCTCATTTTTTAGTTTTTAGTATTATAAAACTTGAAGAAAAAACATAAAAAATTTATAATTTTCATTTATAACGTTAATGTGATTTTAAAAGATTAGATTATCAAATAAGTTTTTTCATTTTCATATTTTTAAAACAGTTTTTAAAAATTACTTTATCAAACAAATTTTTTGTTAATTTTCTTCTTAAAAATAGTTTTTTAAAATAGATTTGAAAAACAAATTTTAAGAACTAAAATTGAAAAGTGTTTCAAACAGGCCCTAAATATCTTCCTTCTTGCTACTACATGAGTGTCATGCGCACCCTCCCATTATTCACTCGGCTTTTGGTTTGAGACGTTAAAAAATGTCCACGTGAAGCTTTATGACAAAACTATACCAACCACGCATCTCTCTCTCTCCACGCCAACTTTTTGGCTAGGATTTGACAGTTTTTTTCTTTCTTTTTCTTATATACACTACACTACCATATAACCACCAAGACATCCCATTAACTCTATCCATCATCACTACTCATCTTCATCATCGTCGGAACATAAACATACATGCCATTCTTCAAACAATCATCATCGAAAATCATTAAAACATCACTCCAACCTTAAACCACCATATGGCCATCGTTTGATTTCCTCCCCATGGCAACAACAATGACAAGCTCAAACCTCCATCCACTTCTTCACCATTCATATTGCCACCATCAAACCAACATCAAACCATCCACTAATTAATAACAATCTCTATGATAAAAACACTATAGGACCACCAATCTTATCCAACCAAAACCTTCTCAATGATACTTTTCCATCTCCAAAATTTCAAACAACGCCAAACATTACCAAATCATCATTTAAATATGCAACATGCAAAGAAAATCAGAGGAAGCGTAAATTGACACGAGTTTGAAACAAAACAAAAGAGGGAAAATAGAACCAACACGGAGTGCCACCAGCTCCATAAAACGAATCGCAACAACACATCGTACAAACTTCAACAACACAATCGAAGCTTCCTTCGCCGTCGTGAACCGAAGTCGCACCTTCGCTACAAATCGCACACCATTATCTCTTTCGAACAAACCGTGCTGCTATTTCTCGTCGGTAATCTCTTTCCTCTTACTATCATTGTGTTTTCTTAACTTTATTTTTGTGATTGAGATTTGTTACTTGAGAAAGAGAGTAAGAGAAAGTTTGAAACATGAGGTTTTTTTTGTGTGTGCGAGGAACCATTGTTGGGGTTTGAAGAGTGTGAGAGAATGAGAAAACAAGAGATAAGAGTGAGAGTAAAAGGGAGATGAGAGCCATGGAAGCGGTGGGTTCGCCGCACTGTTGGTTGGATGACCGACCCTTTCCATAATGTGTGAGATTGTGAGTGTTATGTTTTTTTTATATAAACAAAAGTGTTCTTGTTACTGTAAAAAAGAAGAAAGGAAGGCGTGAGGAAGGATAAGAGTAAACTTATTGTTTTTTACTCACTAAAATACTCTCCTGCCATGTGTCGAGAGTTGATTGGAAATTGTTTTAAACTTTGAAAAGATTTACTTGGATCTTCTCTCTCATACATGTAAATTTCAACACTGCCTTATTTTTCTTCTTTCTTTTCTTGTTTTGTTTTAAATTATT
Organism: Lathyrus oleraceus; assembly: GCF_024323335.1. Lineage (NCBI taxonomy): Eukaryota > Viridiplantae > Streptophyta > Magnoliopsida > Fabales > Fabaceae > Lathyrus > Lathyrus oleraceus. Next base: position 461,952,563 of record NC_066585.1, read on the forward strand.
ATTATTTATTACTATTAATTATTAATTATTATTATTAATTATACTTATTATTATTGTCATTAGTTATTTATTATTACTACTAATTATTATATTATTTGTTATTATAAGTACTACTATTATATTATTTGTTATTATTGTTAATTATTATTATTATTGTATTATTATATATTATTATTATGGTCTATTATTATTTCTTTGATATATATATTAATATTTATTATTATTATTATTATTTTTTTTTATTATTAATTATTATATTGTTGTCATTATTATTTATTTTTATTATTGATTATTTTTATTTGTTATTATTTTTTATTATTATTTAATTATTATTATTGTTGGTTATTATTACATTAATATCATTAGTTTTATTATTATTATTATTATTCATTTATGTTTCATTATCATTTATTATTATTATTATACTTTTATTCCTATTTTTTTATTTTATTATTATTTTTTGATCTTATTATTATCATTTATTTTATGTATTATTATTTATTATTCACGTTTACAATTATATTTGTTGATTATTATTACTATTTTTGCTATTATTTTTTATTTTATTTTTTTTCTAATCATTATTATCTATTATTTATCATTATTAATTAAATATTGTTACTAATTATTGCTAATTATTATTATTATTATAATTATTTTATTATTATTGTTTATTACTATTGTCACTTATTTATTTTTTTAATTATTTTGTTTATTTTAAAATTGTTATGAAAAGAAAATCCGATTTAATTGACCCGTCGGTTTTTCAGAGATGTCTTTTAATTTCTGATTTTTATTTTGAGTCCCTTGGCTTTCTCTTGGGCCTTCTTACAATGATATTCTTTATTTTTACAACTGTCTTTCAAAGCTTATATCATTTAATTATTGTGTTGTATCCTCATTTCATAAATTGTACCCCCATTCCTGTAAGTATATAATAAATTTATCGCTTTCATTTACTTTACTGTATTAGTTGATTGTTAATTTCAAGATTAAAATCAACCTTTTTTAGAAAAGAACAAAAAAGAAACAACTACTCGATCCAACGTCGAGAAAATTTCACCAAAAAAATTAGAACCATTTTCATATCCATTTCTCCGTCATTTTTAAAACTTTCAAATCATTCCATTCTATTTCGATTCAAACGCAAGAATAAAAACCTCGATCCAACATCGAGTGCCTTTTCCCTAGTCAAATTCAAAATACCTAATTATATTTAAACACTATTTCAAAAAAGATGAAAAGGGGAATGGTCTCGAGCCTTCGATTCCTCTCCTTAATTACTTGGATACGAGTAGCCTTACTCGGCCATTCGAGAAATTTTCATCTGTTAAAAACTTCTAAACCCCCGCCACATCCAAACTATTTTCATAAGTCAGTTTCTGACACCTGATCCAACGTCAAGTTGTCCCCCTATTTTCAAAAGCTTTTCACAATAAAAATGGAAGAAACTGATTAAGTTTAGACTTTCTCTATTTTTGATGTTAGGATACTGCTGTAGAGCTCAATGTTCAAACATTCGTCTTCCATATTAAAATACAATAATTACTAGAATTAGGTCATTTCTCTTATAGAAGAAAAAGATTGATTGGGTATCGACCTTCTCTTTCCCGATTATTTGGACACTGCTGTAGAGCTCTATGTCTGATTAATCGTCTTCCGTTAATGAACTTTGACCTAATTTGTCACACATTTTCATAATAAACTTTTGGATGAAAAAAGAGTAATTAGGCTTAGGCCTCTTCCTTTTCGAGCATTCAAGTACTGCAGTAGAGCTTCCTGCTTGGATGCCTGTCTCCGTTTAAAATTAACTCAAACTCATAAAACTTATTTTCCGCCCTTGCGCGACCCCGAAACATTTTCAGAAAAGAGTATGCAACATCCATTTTGATGCGAAACAAACACAGACTTCAGCCTCTAAGAGCGAGCAACAAGTAAAGGTTTAATCGCTCAAATGTGATTCAAGCATCACTCTCTTTAAAAGCAATCCATCCAGTAGTTCTCTTTGAGCAGAACTACGTATGTCTTGAGTTCTTCATAGCACCTGAAGATACGTAGGATCAGGATTGTGAAATCTTGTCAGGAACATTAATATTAAAACACCCCTAAGTCTTTCCTTTCTTTCTTTCTCTTTCCTCACTCGATAAGTAGAAGTTCACAAACAATATCATGCTAACACTCTTACACGAAACTAACTAAATGAGTCTCATCGAGTACGATGGATGTGAGGGGTGCTAATACCTTCCCCATGCATAACCGACTCCCGAACCCGATTTGGTTACGATGACCATTTCTTTTTTATTTTCGGGGGTTTTATCGATATTTCCCCTTTCCCTCTTTGGGAATAAATAAAGTTCGGTGGCGACTTTGTTTTGTTTATATTTCGAGCGTTTCTTACGCTCGGGTATTATTCGCGCTGCGACACCACCCTTCGACCTGAAACTACTATGGACCTAGATGTAGAGTTGAATGTCTTATAGCTGATCAAACATTGTCCGTAACTGGATGACCATAAAGACAGTTGATGGGTACTCCATGAAGCATGTTGAGGGACATGAGTGACCTAGATGGAATTTTCCCATCCTGCGTAACAGGATAAATATCTACGGGCCCAATATTGAACTGGGCAAGGATGACACGGTTTATGCCTTGTGTTCAATATAGACATAAGGGCAAAAGGGTAATTGTACACATAAGTATTATCACAAAAGGATTTGTCAGATCATATGACATTTTTGTGTCTTGGGTAGCAGTGATGCGTTGCTAGATACCGCTCACTGTTTATTATGTTAAATACGTGATTTAATATAATTGCCAATGTCGCGAAAACCTAAAGGGTCACACACAAAAGGACGGATTGATGAGAGATATAGTAACTAAGGAACACTGTAAGGTACGATACACTTAAGTGAATACGAAATATCGTAAGGTACCACGCGCTTAAGTAATTTTGACATATTATAAGATATGGGCCACATACACTTAAGTGGGCTTTTTAGCTTGCAGCCCACACAAGTGGTTCTATAAATAGAACCCTTGTGCAGAAGCATTTGTGCGATTGTAATTTCGTTTCTCTCTCTCCCTCTCACTTAAAGCCATCATTCGTAGCAGCTAGCACTGAGATTGAAGGAATCTGTTCGTGTGGACTGAGTAGAGGCGTTGTCACCATTCAACGTTCGTGATCGCTCCGTAGATCTGCATCAAAGGTTTCAATCACCACAAGAGGTAACGATTCTATCACTGATCATGCCCATTCGTAAGGATCACTAAAGGAGAATTTTTTTAAATTCCGCTGCGTTTTGGATCACTATTCTCCTTCAGTGGTATTAGAGCCACTTACGAAACCATGCATCTGATAGTTGTTTATTTTCTGTATTTTTTGTATTAATACGATTAAAATACATAATGAATCAAAGAATAAACGAGTAATTAAATTTGGCATCATGTGTGTACGATTTGGATGATTGATGTTGACTATGCTTCGGAATCCGATGTTAGTATGGTGAAGCAGCGATACATCGATCGTCCATAGGTTACGCAATTGATATTGATCAAGTTATATATATGATATAACTAATCCTGGTGCAAAATACAGTATATATGATATATTGTTTCTATTTCGTTCATTCAAACACTTAATGGTTGTTTTCCTTTGAGAGATCAATGGTCATTTTCTTCTTGATCCGACATTAGTATGGTGAAGCAATGACATGTTGATAAATCATACTGAACTAACAATTGAGGTGTGTTTGACGGTCTGAAATTGGTGCATTAGGGTTCATGACGGCATAAGGGTTATGTTGCCAAAGAGTTATGCGATTAGGGTTGTGACTGCGCAAGAGTTATGCTTTAAAGTATCAAGTGTTGATGCGAAAAATGACGTTGATTTCAAATGAATTATGCTTTAAAGTATCAAGTGCTTTAAAGCAGCGTACCCCCGACTAACTCTGCGTAGTGTGATCGGTCACCAAAATTTAATTTGGTTTTAATTAATTAACAGAACTTAAATTAATAATAATAATGTGTTTATTATTATTGTCTTGTGGTGATCGGTTATGACCTTAGTTTTCCTTTATTTTGTTTTGGGATTTTAAAATACGACATGTGTGTCGTTCCTCTCTTTTAATCTCTTAATATAACTTATTTTCTCATCTCACTCCCTCCTATGTAAAACGAGTTTATTTTATGTAATTTAATGTTATGAAGAAAGAGAAGAATACAATATCAAAAGAGGACAACCTTGAAGATCTTGCTTGGAAAAGCTTAAATTGTTATTAGGTTAGCATAGGTTCTCTCATTGGCTTGGGAGAACAATTGCGCTAGGGGCCATAACTGTTTCATTATGTATGTTGATGCATATGAATATATGTTGATGCATGTGAGAGACGATTTATATGATAAATAAGTCGGTGAGATCAGAATAATTGCAAATTCCCTCAATCTAAATATTAAGTTGATGTTTTCCAAGTTTTAGCACTCATCAAGACTAGTATCGAATAATGTAGGTTTCGCCTACGTGAGGTGCATATTCTATATTAGTAAGGTGCGACAGGATAATTGTAATATTCAATTGCTAAAAAAATGGGTAAAACTTAACTAAACAAATTATAATAAGATTATATATGTTTAGAAGAAATAGTTGGAAATGATCCATATGATGGATTGGAATAAGGAGTTATTCACCCAACTAAAATATTCGAGATTTGTATTAGATACAATTGGAAGGAGTTCCTACCTAAATAACCTAGTTTTGTGTAATCCGCCTACGCGGACTTAAAACAAAGTGAAATGTGGAACTTGACCCACTAGAAAATCTTCCAATGGGATTTTCCGAATCAAATGGTAAGGGTCATTTGTTTTGAGTAAAATAGTGGGAGCATATTTAATTAAAGGTCTAATTAAATATGTTATTGATACTTATATTTTCATTATTTTCATGTAGATTACCATGACAACAAACACCTCTAACAACATTTTACGATCAATCCTTGACAAGGAAAAATTGTATGGGACAAATTTTCTGAATTGGCACCGAAATCTGAGGATTATCCTCAAACATGATAGAAAGTTGTATATCTTGGAGACACCTATTCCTGAAGAGGAACCTCCTAGTTCTGCACCTAAGGCAGAAAGAGATGCTTATAAGAAGTATGTCGATGATTCCAATGAAACTGCTTGCCTCATGCTAGCTACCATGAACTCATATTTGCAAAAGCAACATGAGAACATGGCAGCATTCGATATGATCGAACACCTGAAGATGCTCTATCAAGAGAAATTAAGGCATGAAAGGTTTGAAGTTTCAAAAGCCCTTTTTCAAGGCAAGTTAGTTGAGGGAGCCCCTGTAGGTCCCCATGTGCTCAAGATGATTGGGTATGTGGAGAACCTTGAGCAGTTGGGTTTTCCCCTCGGAAAGGAGCTTGCGATTGATTTGATCTTGCAATCGTTGTCAGATAGATTCAGTCAATTTGTCCTTAATTTCAATATGAATGATATGGACAAATCTCTTCCTGAACTGCTAGCCATGTTAAGAACTGCTGAGCAGAATCTGAAGTCAAAAGGAAAGTCCATTCTAATGATCGGAAATGGAAAGAGACAGAACAAAAGACCCACCAAGTAGGGTGATAAAGGGAAAGGCAAGGAAGTTATCAAACCTAAACCCACTGCTCCTGCTTTGAAGCCTAATGGAGGCATAGCAAAGGAAGACACCTGCTTCCATTGCGGTAAGACCGGACACTAGAAAAAAAACTGCCCAAATGACCTGGAAGATAAGAAGAATGGAGTAGAGACTTTAACTTCAGGTATTTTTGTTATTGAAATTAATTTATCTACTTCTGCATCATGGGTATTAGATACTGGATGTGGTTCTTGAAGGAGAATAGCGATCCAAAATTCAGCGGAATTTAAAATTTCTCCTTTAGTGATCCTTACGAATGGGCATGATCATTGATAGAATCGTTACCTCTTGTGGAGATTGTAACATTTGATGCAGATCTACGAAGCGATCACGAACGTTGAATGATGACAACGCCTCTACTCAGTCCACATGGACGGATTCCTTCAATCTCAGTGCTAGCTGCTACGAATGAAGGCTTTGAGTGAGAGAAAGAGAGAGAAATAAAATTGCAACTGCACAAATGCTTCTACACAAGGGTTCTATTTATAGAACCACTTGTGTGGCCTGCAAGCTAAAAGGCCCACTCAAGTGTATGTGGCCCATATCTTATAATATGCCAAAACATTTAAGCGCGTGGTACCTTACCATATTTCGTATTCTACTTAAGTACATCGTACCTTACGATGTTCTACAATTCACTTAAGTGCACCGTACATTACGGTATTCCTTAGTTACTCAATCTCTCATCAATTCGTCCTTTTGTGTGTGACCCTGTAGGTTTTCGCGGCATTGGCAATTATATTAAATCACGTATTTAACATAATAAACAGTGAGCGGTATCTAGCAACACATCACTGCTACCCAAGACACGAAAATGTCATGTGATATGACAAATCCTTTTTGTGATAATACTTATGTATACAATTACCCTTTTTCCCTTATGTCTATATTAAACACAAGGCATAGACCGTGTCATCCTTGTCCAGTTCAATATTGGGCCCATAGATATTTATCTTGTTACGCAGGATGTGAAAATTCCATCTAGGTCACTCATGTCCCTTAGCATGCTTCGTGGAGTACCCATCAACTGTCTTTATGGTCATCCAGTTACGGACAATGTTTGATCAGCAATAAGGCACTCGACTCTACACCTAGGGTCCATAGTGGTTTCAGGTCAAATGGTGGTATACACCATTATCACCATGATAATAACTTACGACACTTTGCATAACATTCTATATAGTATTCTCATAGCGGGTCAATCCAGTATAAATATTACTCTTAATATTCATACCTATGTTTAAGACTTGATAACTCCTTATCCATGATCCATGAGATGTGATCATCAGTCTATATACATAATAGTCTTAATGCTTTAATGTTATCCCACTTCACAATAAAGCTCGACTATGGATACTTTAAGAATAGTGTCCTTATGTTTAATGTGATCTCATGATTAAGTCACACTTGATACATTAAATGGACAACTATTCTAGGGACTTTATTAGACAAACATAATAAAGAAAAAGCATTTTATTATTAATAAATAATTCGATACAAGTACCAAAAGTATGGGCCTCTAAGGCTTACACTAACAGTTCTCACATTTGTACCAATGTGCATGGGCTAAAAAGGAGTGGTGATTTGGCAAAAGGTGAAGTTGACCTACGAGTTGGAAATGGAGCAAAGGTTATTGCCTTAGCCGTAGGAACTTATGTATTGACTTTACCTAGTGGTTTAATAATTCAGTTAGAGAAATGTTATTATGTACCTGCAATTAGCAGGAATATTATTTTCATTTCTTGCTTAGACAAGGTTGGTTTTTCATTTATAATAAAGAACAATTGTTGCTCCATTTTTTTGAATGATATATTCTATGCTACTGCACAAATGAACAATGGACTATATGTCCTTGATCTTGAAATGCCTATTTATAACATTAATACTAAAAGGATGAAACCTAATGAGTTAAATCCAACTTACCTTTGGCATTGTCGATTAGGCCACATAAATGAGAAACACATTTCCAAACTCCATAAAGATGGACTCTTGGACTCTTTTGATTATGAATCATATGAGACATGCAGATCTTGTTTAATTGGAAAGATGACAAAGTCTCCATTCACAGGAAAAGGTGAAAGAGCTAATGATCTTTTGGCCCTCATACATATTGATGTATATGGACCACTGAACATACCATCCAGAGGAGGTTTTCAGTACTTCATCACATTTATTGATGATTTCAATAGATATGGTTATGTGTATTTAATGAAACACAAATCAGAGTCCTTTGAAAAGTTCAAGGAATTCAAGAATGAAGTACTGAAATTCTAGTTATCAGACTTTGGATGTCACACAGGTTGTTATGACATCCAATTCTGCACAGACAGGGATTATGCAGAACTTAATTATAAGTGCAGTAAATAACACAAGTAATTGTTCACCCAGTTCAGTCCAACATGACCTACATCTGGGGGCTACCAAGCCAGGGAGGAAATCCACTATTAGTAGTATCAATTCAAAGCTAAACTCACCCGTTTACAACTTATCACTTAATCCCTACCCAATGCAATTTCAATCTTAATCTAAGATCAGAGTTCCTACTCACTCCCCCTCAATCACCTCAGTGATATTAAAAACACTTTGAAGTCACACTTCAAAAACAACTCTTGGTTATGCTTCACAGCTTAAACCAAGATACACAGCACTCACGCTTAAAAGCTTTGAGTGACACAACACTTACAACTCAATGAACACCCTATGCCAAAGCAATCATCTATTTGATAATGACTTGGCTTACAAGATACGTCTAATTCTAGACTCACAAAAATACAGCAGTGAAGTAAGATGGACACACTAAATCTTCACGCCTCAAAATCCCTGAAACTGAATGGAGGAATGCCTTCCTTTTTATATTGCAGCACCTGGGCTTTTGCACCTGTATTTTCCTGAATTTTAGGTCACATACGTTCCCTTAAATTCAATATTTAGGTTGCTAACAAATAGGCTATTTGTTAGGTTCATTGAATGTAGCTTGGTTGTTGATTTCCTGAATTTTCTCTAAGCTGTTGACTTCCTAAAGAATAGCCTGAGAAAGCTGTAACAAAAAACTGAACAACCTACAATTTAGCATATGCTGTCAGGCATGAATGTCACGACATTCAGCTTGACATCAAGGTCCATATGCTGAGTCTGTTTTCCCAGAAAACAGACTGTACAAATCTGCTGACCTGTACATGATCAATATGACCATACTACAGTACCAGATTACATTAGTAAATGTCAAAGTGTCCAACTTAACATTTACACAGTTGGCCTTAGGTTAGTTCTGTAATTCTCTTGAAGAACAAACTAACTAATATGCTGAAGTATAGCAGAACACCACTCTGCCCAATCTTCAGTAGCTGCTGTCAATGATGAATGTCACAACATCCAGTTTGACATTCAATCAGTAGGCCTTATGCCAGGTCTGGTTCTTCCTTGATAACCAGACTGCAAGTGAATACTAAGTTCTAACAGAGCTTCTGTTCCTCAGTATCTGTTGACAGGTATGAATGTCACAGCATTCAATAATCCTGTGTTAGCTAGTCCTGCAGTAACTACAATGTAGTTACATATACATGTCATGACATCAGTCAAGACATTTGTGTTTTACCATACAATGCAGCCAATTAAACACCTACAAACTCCCCCTTTGGCAAATTTTTGGCTAAAACACTTTGATCCCCATAACAGAGTTCATGGCAGCGGAATACAACTAGCTAATACACTCAGAGTGGCAGCACACTCACACACATGGAAGTTAAATAAAAACTTCACATAGCAGCACACATATATTCGAAGTTGCACCTAAACTTCAACATCAGCTGCAAGGGGGGGGGAAGTTAAATAAAAACTTCACACACATATCAGCAAACACACAGAGGCATACAACAGTGTGCACACAGAAGTTAACTACACACTTCAACACACAGCAGCTGTAGTAGGGAAAACTTCAATCTGTTATGAAAGGGTACCTGTTTTAATACTAAAGTTTAACAATGTAAACTTCTGTTGTCCTGGGGTATCACTTGTCACTCCCCCTTTTTGTCAAAAATGTTGCCAAAGCAACACTTTAATATACAGACCCACAAGAGAAATATGAATTACACACATAACAGAAAAAAAACAGCAACAAAGGGATTAATCCTCTGCCTCATCATCAGCCTCCTCATCAGCCTCCTTTTCAGAGCTGGCCTCTTCCTCCCCCTCAGCCATTTGCCCTTCAGCTCCATCCGTGTCCTCAGCAGTAGACTCCAGCTGCAAGATGAGCTGTTCCAGTGCATTCTTTCTAGCTCCCAGCTCTTTGCAGGTCTCCTTGAGAACTGCAATGACATCAGCTTTGTCTGGTTGGTGGCTAGTTTTGGAAGTCTCTCCCGATGTCACGACTATGTCCGGGACATGCTTGCCCAGGAACAGCTTGTAGCTGAAAGCCAATGGACTTTCCCTTCTCCTCACAAAGTCATTCTCTGTCAGGATGTGTGGAAATTGATTCAGCACAACTCCACATATTAGAGAGGGGAAGGCAATGGGACCCTTTACACTGAAGCTCCCAGCATGCTTCATTGTCTGATCAAATATGTAGGTACCATAGTCCATCTTAGCTTTGGTTCCCACTGCATAGATGAACTTCCCTAATGCCATAGACACAGTTGACTTGTGGTTAGTGGGTACCCAGTTGGCTGATCCAACTTTGTGCAGCATTGCATACTTGACACTTAGTTGACTGGCTACTAGCTTCCCTTTGAGAGGCCATTTTCGGACTTGCTTTGCTGTGATGACTTGACAGATTGTATTGTCAGTCACTTCAAGCTCAGGTTGCTCTTCATCCGCTCTTCCCAGATACTGATTTATTACAGAGGGGGAAAAAGTCACACATTTGCCGCGCACATAGACCTTTCGAAATTCCTTGGATGTCCCATCGGCACACTCCTCTGACAGATTTACAATAAACTCCTTCACCAAGGTCTCATGGCACTTAGGAAGTTGTGACACTGTTCTCATCAGCCCTGCCTCCTTGATGAGATCCACAATCTCGTTACAGTCCATGGCATTCTGTGCCAGTTCTCTTTCCAATGCCAGCCTCTTGTGGTACACATACTTCCACCTGTTAACACTGGAGGCAAAGTGGAAGGACACATTGTCAATGGGAACTTCTGGGACACTGGTTGCCAACCTACTGGAAGTGGGCTTCTTCCTGGACATGGATGTTGTGACATCACATGGGGCATCAGATTCAGATTCCGCCACCACAGCTTTGGTTTTCACCTTCTTAGGCACCTCTTTGCTCCAAGCTTTTGTAGGTCCATAGCTTTTCCTCTTGTGTGTGCTTTCTGACTCTAGTTGCTTGTGAGGGTTTGGTGCACCAACTTCCTTAGAGGGGGACTTCAACTCCACGGCCTTTTTCTCCCTTCTGGTCCTGACTCTCTTGGCTATCCTAGGAACAACTGTAGCCAGAAGATCATTGTCTGAGAGTTCTTCCACGTTAATCGTCTCAGCCCTAGACTTGTCCTCAACATTTTGAGTAACCTTGGCCTTCTCACTTCTCACCTTGCCTGAGGGTTTTTCAACCTTTGATCCCTCATGAGCATTTGGTTGCTCAACATTGTCAGTGACATTTTTGCTCAACACAATAGCTTTCTCTTGACATGCAGCAATGTCAGGAATGATTGTGTTCAAGGGAACAGAAACCCCAGGAACATCTCGATTGCCAGATAGTATCTGAGTGACGATAGTTGCAATGGAGTTATGTACATACCTTGACCCTTCCCGTGTGTGTTCATCAAGAGCGATTTCTGATGAAAACCCAGTGACCGTTTCCTTAGGTCTTCTTGCATGGGACGAAGTTGCTGCGTCCACAACTGGTTCCTCCCGGGTAGGGTGGTGAGACTCGGTGCTGTGAGAATCAGACATGGTGGTGTACGAGGAGGTGTCGGATTGACGAGCCATGCTGACAATTGGAGAGGGAAGATGAATCGTTTCTTTGGACGAGGGTTTGCACGAGTGGAGAATGAAACGACTGAATGTGAAACGCTTTGTGCAGGAGAAAGGTCTATTAGATTTTGACCACTCAGCGCTCACCAGATGTTTAATAATTTGACTTATTAAACAGTAGCTAACTAACTTCATTAGTTGCTATAACTTCTCAGATGCACACCTTCCCTTTTTGTCCTCACTGTACAATGTCATGACATTCTGTGTGACATTGTACTCTGTCTGCATCAGGTTCCTCCAAGCTGGAGGTGACCACCTGCCTCCATAGGCAAGGTACTGAGTTTCTGCAGACGTCAATAACATGCACCTCTGTCTATCCCTCGCTGTCATATCAGTTATATGATGGCCAAAGGTACCCAAGGGCTCATTACTTTTGAGCAGACACTTTCCATAGTATGTCCTTTTATCTAAGGACAGATATGAGGCTCTTCTCATAGTTCCCTTGGAAATGCTCTTCTTCACTCCTTTTACCTGAGGTGCATCAAGTTTTCCATGTCCCACCTTCCCTTCCTGATCTCCCTTGGTCAAAGGACACTTGGGGGGGTTGATAGAGTCTTTAGATTTCCATAGATAGCAATTATCTTTGGATCTATCTCCTCTCATCACTTCTTGATTGACCCCATTCAACACCACACATCCTCCCTTGGTAAATTCCACCTTATATCCTTGGTCACACAGCTGGCTTATGCTTATGAGGTTCACAGTTAGTCCTTTTACTAACAATACCTCACTCAATTTTGGAGCTTCTGGACAGTCCAGCTTCCCAACACCCATGACTTCTCTTTTAGTTCCATCACCTAATGTCACAGACTTGGTGTGAGAGGGATGTAGATTCACCACTAGGTAGTTCATCCCAGTCATATGCCTTGAGCAGCCACTATCAAGGTACCAATCTTGTTTGGTATGTCCTCTTGAAGAAGTGTGAGCAAGGTTAGCAACACACTGTTGATTCTCAGGAGAGAAGTGCATCTTAGATGCCAGCTGCTTAGGATTGACCTGAGGTGTCTGCTTAGCCGCCCATGTTGGTTTCTTAATGGGAGCATTATGAGTAGACACCTTTTTCTTGGGCCTACCTTGAGGGGTCTGGTTTGGGTAACCATGCAGCCTGTAGCAGAATGGTTTTATGTGACCGAATCTACCACAGTAATGACATTTCCATCTCTTGAATTTCTTCTTCTGATGGTTGTTCATTCTGGTTCCTCGATGTTGTGACTTTGAATGAGACATCCCTTTGGACTTCTGAACTTTAGCCTTTGGGCGTTTGCGTTCAGTTGAGGATCTTTTCCCAAAGCCTAGACCAGATGTGTTTCCAGACTTCTGTCCTGTCTTCAGGATTTCTTCCAAGATGTCAGATCCCTTATTCAACATTTTGATGGATTTGGTCATTTGGTCTAGCTTAGAGATTAACAACGACATCTCACTCTTCAGACCCTCTATGATTTTCAGTTGCTCTAGTTTCTCAGCTTCTAGTTCTTTGATGAGTTTCTTATGCTTTTCTCCTTGGATGCAAACTTCTGCACTTTTAACACATAATTCTTTATATGAAACAGCAAGCTCATCCAATGTGAGTTCATCTCCACTTGAGTTATCCTCTGAGGCACAAACACTAGTCAGAGCATTGACTTGTTTGGCCGATTCTCCTTCAGATTCACTCTCAGAGCCTTCTTCTGACCAGGTGACAGATAACCCTCTCCTTTGCCTCATGAGAAGGGTAGGGCAGTCAGCCTTACTATGACCACATCCTTCACATCCATGGCACTGGATTCCCTTGCCTTGGTTGGCCTTTTCTTTATGAGTTGATCGTTTCTTTATGTCAGATGGGATGTTCGTAACATTAGATTTACCCTGTTGATCAACTTTCTTTATGAGCTTGTTGAACTGTCTCCCAAGCATGGCTAAGGCTTCTGATATACTTTCATCACCTCCAGTATATCCTTCTCCTATAAGGACTATGCTTTTCTTCTTCTCAGCATACTCACCTAAGCCCATTTCAAAGGTTTGGAGAGAACCAATGAGCTCATCTACCTTCATATTGCTGATGTCCTGAGCCTCCTCTATGGCAGTGACCTTCATAGCAAACCTCTTAGGCAAGGACCTGAGAATCTTTCTTACGAGTTTCTCTTCAGTCATTTTCTCACCTAGTCCACCAGAGGTGTTTGCAATTTCAAGAATATTCATGTGAAAGTCATGAATAGTCTCATCCTCTTTCATCCTCAGATTTTCAAACTTGGTTGTCAACATCTGAAGTTTTGACATATTCACCTTGGAAGTACCTTCATGAGTTACCTTGAGGGTATCCCAAACTTCCTTAGCTAGTTCACAATGGTGCACCAGCCTGAAGATGTTCTTAGTGATTCCATTGAACAGTGCATTCAAGGCTTTGGAATTTCCAAGAGCTAATGCCTCTTGTTCCTTGTCCCAATCTTCTTCAGGAATCTGCACACTGACTCCATCTTCACCTGTCCTCATTGGATGTTCCCATCCTTTGTTGACAGCTCTCCAGACTTTGCTGTCTAGAGACCTTAAGAAGGCTATCATACGAGGCTTCCAGTCATCATAATTAGAGCCATCCAACATGGGTGGTCTATTTGAGTGTCCTAAATCCTTGTCCATGGTACTAGAAAGTAACTTCCCTAGATCTCACCCAGAACTTCACAGGCAGGGTGCCTGCTCTGATGCCAATTGAAATTCTAGTTATCAGACTTTGGATGTCACACAGGTTGTTATGACATCCAATTCTGCACAGACAGGGATTATGCAGAACTTAATTATAAGTGCAGTAAATAACACAAGTAATTGTTCACCCAGTTCAGTCCAACATGACCTACATCTGGGGGCTACCAAGCCAGGGAGGAAATCCACTATTAGTAGTATCAATTCAAAGCTAAACTCACCCGTTTACAACTTATCACTTAATCCCTACCCAATGCAATTTCAATCTTAATCTAAGATCAGAGTTCCTACTCACTCCCCCTCAATCACCTCAGTGATATTAAAAACACTTTGAAGTCACACTTCAAAAACAACTCTTGGTTATGCTTCACAGCTTAAACCAAGATACACAGCACTCACGCTTAAAAGCTTTGAGTGACACAACACTTACAACTCAATGAACACCCTATGCCAAAGCAATCATCTATTTGATAATGACTTGGCTTACAAGATACGTCTAATTCTAGACTCACAAAAATACAGCAGTGAAGTAAGATGGACACACTAAATCTTCACGCCTCAAAATCCCTGAAACTGAATGGAGGAATGCCTTCCTTTTTATATTGCAGCACCTGGGCTTTTGCACCTGTATTTTCCTGAATTTTAGGTCACATACGTTCCCTTAAATTCAATATTTAGGTTGCTAACAAATAGGCTATTTGTTAGGTTCATTGAATGTAGCTTGGTTGTTGATTTCCTGAATTTTCTCTAAGCTGTTGACTTCCTAAAGAATAGCCTGAGAAAGCTGTAACAGAAAACTGAACAACCTACAATTTAGCATATGCTGTCAGGCATGAATGTCACGACATTCAGCTTGACATCAAGGTCCATATGCTGAGTCTGTTTTCCCAGAAAACAGACTGTACAAATCTGCTGACCTGTACATGATCAATATGACCATACTACAGTACCAGATTACATTAGTAAATGTCAAAGTGTCCAACTTAACATTTACACAGTTGGCCTTAGGTTAGTTCTGTAATTCTCTTGAAGAACAAACTAACTAATATGCTGAAGTATAGCAGAACACCACTCTGCCCAATCTTCAGTAGCTGCTGTCAATGATGAATGTCACAACATCCAGTTTGACATTCAATCAGTAGGCCTTATGCCAGGTCTGGTTCTTCCTTGATAACCAGACTGCAAGTGAATACTAAGTTCTAACAGAGCTTCTGTTCCTCAGTATCTGTTGACAGGTATGAATGTCACAGCATTCAATAATCCTGTGTTAGCTAGTCCTGCAGTAACTACAATGTAGTTACATATACATGTCATGACATCAGTCAAGACATTTGTGTTTTACCATACAATGCAGCCAATTAAACACCTACAAGTACAAAACCAACTAGGTAAGAATATTTAAACTCTTCGATCAGATTGAGGTGGTGAGTATTTAAGCCTAGAGTTTGATGACCATCTGAAAGGGTGTGGGATCATATCCCAACTTACTCCTCCTGGAACACCCCAATGGAATGGTATATCTGAGAGAAGAAATCGAACCTTGTTAGACATTGTCCGATCCATGATGAGTCACGCCGATCTTCTAAACTCCTTTTGGGGACATGCACTATTGACAGCAGCTTACACATTTAACCGTGTTCCATCCAAAAAGGTTAAGAAGACACCATATGAGATATGGAGTGGTAAGAAACCATATATGTCTTACATGAAGATTTGGGGTTGCGAAGTTTATGTGAAACGACAAATTTCAACTAAGCTTGAGCCAAAATCTGGCAAATGCTTATTTATGGGGTATCCTAAAGAAACAAGAGGGTATTACTTTTACAATCCTTCTGAGGGCAAAGTGTTTGTCGCTTGAACTGGAGTTTTCCTAGAAAAGGATTTTATTTCCAAAGGAATTAATGGGATGAAAGTAGAGCTTGAAGAAATTCAAGAATCACAAAGCATTGATACACCTATGGAGGAATTAAAGCAGGAAACACAAGTAGTTATGGAAGAGCAACCTACTCAAGTAGAACAAAACCAGCATAGGTCAAGCAGGATACGTCACCTACCTGAGAGATATGGATATCTCATAACTGATCAAGGTGATGTATTACTCATAGATCAAGATAAGCCTGTGACCTGCCAAGAGGCCATAACTGTTCCCGAGTCTGAGAAGTGGCTAGAAGCCATGAAATCTGAAATGGATTCCATGTACACAAACCAAGTTTGGACCTTGGTAGAGCCTCTTGTAGGAGTTAACCCTATAGGATGCAAGTGGGTCTTTAAAAAGAAGACTGACATGGATGGTAAGGTACATACCTATAAGGCAAGACTGGTTGCAAAAGGATATAAACAAATTCATGGGGTTGACTATGATGAAACCTTTTCACCAGTTGCAATGCTTAAATATGTTTAGATTTTACTTGCTATCGTTGCATATCATGATTATGAAATATGGCAGATGGATGTCAAAACTACTTTCCTTAATGGGAATCTTCTTGAGGACGTGTACATGACATAACCTGAAGGATTTGACATACCAGAAGAAGCCCAAAAGATATGTAAGTTACAAAGATCAATCTATGGATTGAAGTAAGCTTCTAGAAGCTGGAATCTTCGTTTTGATGAAACAGTAAAACAATATGGATTCATCAAGAATGAAGATGAGCCTTGTGTCTACAAGAAGGTTAGTGGGAGCATGATCGTCTTCCTAGTATTATATGTAGATGACATATTACTCATTGGAAACGATGTCCCTACCCTATAACAAGTAAAGTCTTGGTTGGGGAAATGCTTTTCTATGAAGGACCTGGGTGAAGCAGCCTATGTATTAGGAATCAGGATCTATAGAGATAGATCACAAAAACTGCTTTGCCTAAGTCTGAGTACATACATAGACAAAGTGATGAGACGCTTTAATATGCATGATTCCAAGAAAGGATTCATACCTATGCAACATGGCATGTGTCTATCAAAAACACAATCTCCTTCAACTAAGGAAGAAAGGGATCGCATGAATAAGATTCCATATGCATCTGCAATAGGATCTATCATGTATGCCCTGTTATGTACTCGACCAGATGTCTCGTATGCTTTAAGTGCAACGAGTAGGTACCAATATGATCCCGGTGATGCTCATCGGGTAGCTGTCAAGAATATCCTTAAGTATTTGGGAAGGACTAAGGACTCATTCTTGATATATGGAGGTCAGGAAGAGCTTGTTGTAATTGGATACACCGATGCTAGCTTCCAGACAAATAAGGATGACTTTAGATTGCAATTTGGTTATGTGTTTTGCTTAAACGGTGGCGCTGTGAGTTGGAAAAGTTCAAAGCAAGATACAGTTGTTGATTCTACAACTGAGGCCAAGTATATTACTGCCTCAAGTGCAGTAAAGGAAGTAGTTTGGATCAAAAAAGTTCATTAGTGAACTTGGCATAATTCCTAGCATTGTGGATCCCATTGGTCTCTATTGTGATAACAATGGTGCTATCGCACAAGCTAAGGAGCCTAGATCTCACCAACGATCCAAACACATACTTAGGTGTTATCACCCCATTCGAGAGATAATAGATAAAGGAGATGTGAAAATATGCAGAGTGCCTACACTTGACAATATTGCTGACCCACTGACAAAGCCTTTTGTGCAGCAGAAGCATGATGTCTATACTAGATCTATGGGCATTAGAGGTATGCCTAATTGGCTTTAGTGCTAGTGGAGAGATTGTTGGTGTAAGCCCTAGAGGCCAATACTTTTGGTACTTGTATCGAATTATTTATTAATAATAAAAGGCTTTTTCTTTATTATGTTTGTTTAATAAAGTCCCTAGAATAGCTAGTCTGTTTAATGTATCAAGTGTGACTTAATCATGAGATCCCATTAAACATAAGGACAATATTCTTAAAGTATCTGTAGTCAATATTTATTGTGAAATGGGATAACATTAAAGCATTAAGACTATTATGTATATAGACTGATGATCACATCTCATAAATCATGGATAAGGAGTTATCAAGTCTTAAACATAGGTATGAATATTAAGATTAATATTTATACTAGATTGACTCGCTATGAGAATACTATATAGAATGTTATGCAAAGTGTCATAAGTTATTCTCATGATGATAATGGTGTATACCACCCTTTGACCTAAAACCACTATGGACCCTAGATGTAGAATCGAGTTCCTTATTACTGATCAAACATTATCCGTAGATGGATTACCATAAAGACAGTTGATGGGTACTCCACGAAGTATGCTGAGGGATATGAGTGACCTAGATGGAATTTGCCCATCCTGCGTAACAGGATAAATGTCTACGGGCCCAATATTGAACTGGACAAGAATGACACAGTCTATGCCTTGTGTTCAATATAGACATAAGGGCAAAAGGGTAATTATACACATAAGTATTATCACAAAAGGATTTGTCAGATCACATGACATTTTCGTGTCTTGGGTAGCAGCGATGTGTTGCTAGATATCACTCACTGTTTATTATGTTAAATATGTGATTTAATATAATTGCTAATGTCACGAAAACCTGTCACACACAAAAGGACGGATTGATGAGAGATAGAGTAACTAAGGAACACCGTAAGGTACAGCGCACTTAAGTGAATACGAAATATGGTAAGGTACCACGCGCTTAAGTGACTTTGGCATATTATAAGATATGGACCACATACACTTAAGTGGGATTTTTATCTTGCATCCCATACAAGTGGTTCTATAAATAGAACCCTTGTGCATAAGTATTTGTGCAGTTGTAATTTCGTTTCTCTCTCTCTCTCTCACTCAAAGCCTTCATTCGTAGCAGCTAGCACTGAGATTGAAGGAATCCGTTCGTGTGGATTGAGTAGAGGCGTTGTTTTTTGGAGAACACTCAACTATAATGAAGGATGGTTTGGTTATTTTTTGGAGAACACTCAACTATTCACCCACATGCATGAAAATATGAACCTATACATCATTTATGAGAAGGGATCCAACTTGGAAAAATCAACAAGTATTCCACTAGCTCTCACAAATGGAAAAGGAGAAATACTTTCATACAATACCATGAGGAGTAGGAGACTTATAATCTCACTTATAAAAATTCCTTAGCTTTTGGGACAAATTTAGCGCTATGTTAAGCAATCGTAATTGGACTTATGTAGAAGTCACAATTATCTGAGGCCGATCAATAATAATGTTTGTGTTAATACATGCTATAGAAATGATATGTAAATCATTCTCCTAAAGTTATGTCACACAAAAAGAAAGAAAGGGGATGATCAAGCACAAAGGCTAGGAGGGTGGTCCATTACTTTAATCCACACTTCATGACACTTAGGACAAACTTATGCATCAATACAAAGCACCTTAAATGATCCATATCACTTAGAAGGTAGATTTGAAATGATGAAAGTTCATCAAGTACCAATCCATACATCATGAACAAGATGGACACGAACCATCCAATTGATCAAAGGGAAAAGAAGGATATGAAGAAGGAGACAAGAAAAGTCACATCCAAATTGGACCAAAATTTTGATCAAGTCATCATCAAAATCAATCATTCATTTTTGTGGATTAGGGTTTTCACCCCATCAACATCCAAAATCCATTAAGTTTGATAAGATTCATGATCCAAACCATCATGATCTAAGGCCAACAGAAGTTCACAAAGGTCACACAAATATAAAATGCAATTAAATAAAATAAAAATGCACCAAAAGTATTTTTAAATGAATTTTAAAATAGAAATAAAATGAAAAAATTAATAAAGTCCTTCAAAACACCAAATAAATGGCCAAGAAAATTATGAAAGGTTGGAAATAAAATAAGAAGCATGTAATAAGTTTTCCAGAATTTAAAAATGAAGAAAAGTATTTTTTTAACCAATTAAAACAAAAGTGGAAAGATAAAATTCATTAAAAATAGAATATCAGTGAAATAGAATGCGAAAAAGTAAAAATCAGATGAAGAAAAGTAAAAGAGAATTTTAGAAATTATTTTGGATTTTTTGGATAAAAAATGAAATTACTATGAATTTTAAAAGAAAAGGAAAATAAAAATAAAAAATAAAAAAAAATATATGGGGTGTTGGATCACACCTTATTAATTGACGTGGCAGATCCAACACTCCTTAGGTTAGAGAGCACGATGGAATACGCTACAAGCAACATACAGAATCCAATTCAAATCCAATCAATCAGAATATTTCAAATGTCCAACGTGTCTGGCCAAACTCAGACAACATGGAACACTCCGGTCATCTTCTCCGGTGAGCTCTAACCAGAGCTTCATCGTTTAGTAAATTTAGAATACAAGACCACCACCATTGTGATCCTCTTCTCATCTTGAATTCAATTTTATGCTCCAAATTCATTTATCTAAATCGAGCAAAGGGAATTTCAGAGAAGTTTCAGAAGCAAGCAAGCCACGAAAAATAAAATTAAATGATGAACACAATCAATCAACTCCAGATAAGTTAGGGGAATTCATCAAAGAGTGAAAGACTATATTATGGTAACTTGTTTGAGTTTAAATGATGCTCAAAACTATGTTGTCCAGACGGTGATCAAAAGTTGGTGAAGTTGGGTCTAGTTATAGCACTTCAGAAGGTCTCAGAGCTTGAGAATTGTTGCAAAAGTTTCATAGGATGTCGAAGATGCTAATGGAATCAAGAAATTTGATTGAAACAAGCTGAAACTCAAAACACGATAGTTGAATTTTCTGGAAAAATTTCAAGTTACAGTAGGGATTTCTTGGCTCTCAAAATCTTATAAATGAATGCAATAGCTTACTCTATTTATAGGGAATGTGTTTGGATCTAAATACGTGTGGAATGATGCAGAATTCGTGAGAAACAGATTTGATCCGAATGTGAGTAAAGTGTGACTTGAAACTCATCAAAACCCAACTAAATGATGCTTTTTAAGGGTCAATTAACTTCTAGAGACTTGGTTAAACATGTTTAGATCCAAAACACATGCTAATTTGGCTTGGAATTGAGATTAGTGAAGTTCAAAATCGGGCAATGGTAATTTCTTCAGTTCTAAGTTACCATGTTCAACCCAATGGGGCATCCTACTCATGAGGCTTTTTTATCCCATTTTTTTGCAATGTCTTGACATTATGGCAAATATTACAATGTGACAAGAAAGGTTGCATTTGGATGTTTGAGAACAAAGTTATGTCATGTTGAAGTTGACATGAAAAACTGATCATATAACTTCGAAATAATTTGAGTACTTCATGGCTAAAAATGACTTGTAATGTCTCAATGAATTCCATCGTCTTCCAAGCATATTTTTACCTTGATCCTTGAAGAAAACATGTATAGGGAATCCCAAATAACATTGTGAAAAAATAATCAGCATCAAATGTTGAAAATTTAAGAAGTTATGATCTTTGAAAGTTGAGGAAAAATCACTTGAAAATAGGTCAAATTCCACTAAGCCCGCAAATGACCTATAATGTCTCCAAACTTTTGATGATCCTCCAAGCATAATTGGCTCTTGTCATGTAAAGATATGTTGTAGAGGATAATGAGAAGAGTCATATTCAAAAAGCAGCATTCAAAAATATTGAGAATTGAAGGAGTTGTGATCCTTGGAACTTTGACTTCAAAATGTTGACTTTTTGGTCAAACCCCTTGGGACAAGCTTGTGTACTTAGACTTTTGTTGCATTTAAAAACACATGGATGATCATATGAACTTAAAATAAGGTGTAATTGATTATATCTTGATTGCATTGCTCAAAGTTTGAGGTAGCTTGTTAAATAAGGCATGGAAATAAACACGTGAACTTTTGACTTTTCTTGAGAAATGAGCAACAATGCTTTGAAATGCTCTTGATCAAAATGAGATTGAAAGATGCTTAAGGACCTTAGAGATCATGATTTGAGAGATAAGATCCTTTAGAATCCATGGTCGAACACACTTTTTTGAGGAACCAACACAAACCCTAGCTGAGAAGTCCTACTTTGCACAATAAACTTAAGAAAAATAAAAACATATTTTTGTTATTTTTATTAGTGGTTAGATAAGCAATTAATCATATGAACAAAAAGGTAAAACAAACCAATAAATATGTGCTTGGTGATTTTAGCGGTAAATTCATGACCATCAAGCTATGCATAAACTTGACGTCAATAAAACCAAAGTTGCCACCGCGCTTTTATTGTTTCCAAAGGAAAATAACAAAAGTACGAACAAAATCCAAGGATAAGAAGTTTTCAAATCAAAACTAAAAAAATGTCAGAATTACAGGTAAGGGGGTTGGTTACACAGAGGGGAGGTGTTATCACCCAAAGTGTCCTAGGTACTCCTAGGGAGCCCTTTTGTGTGTGCAAGTGATTTGGTCTAAATGATGTTTGATAAAATATAGAATTGAGGGATCAGAAAAGAATTCATTGATTATATTTTTGTGTTTGACAAGACCTTTGATCTTGTGCCTACATACCAACATAAAAATGAGGGATTAAAACCTCGTAGTTCATGGTAAAAATTTCAAAGAAAGTTAGTGAATTGATTTTAATCAAAAGTTTAATAAGAAGGCACAAAAGGCCAAAGTTTTAAATGGGGTTGTTAGTTCTTTTTTGTATTTTTGAAATTTAAGTCAATATGGTTAAGTTCATTTACAAATTTGATTAAGAAATGATTTTTAAATTCATTGGCATAAAGCCAAAGTTTATAATCATTAAAACAAGTCTAAGTTGAAAATCACAAACAAAGAAGGTTTTGAAAAGAGGGAGAGATTTTTTTAATTTAAGAAAGTGGGAGGAGATGAAGAGACTACCCTAAGAAGAAATTAAAAGTTAAGAGTTGAAAAGATCTAACCAATGGGATGCAATCCAACAGACAAGAATGTCATATAGAAACCCATTTTCCCTTGGACTTTGACAAGCAATAAGCAATAAGCAATAAGCAACATCCAAGAATTATATGAAGATCAAGGCATTAAATAAATATAACCATAATATCCAAGCAAGCCATCCAATAGCTAGAAGTCTTCAATATATTCCCGTGTAGCAGATGAAAATATTCCTTGATAAACTCAGAATAAAACATCAGACATAGGCAATTAAGCACAGAGGCAAAGTAGCAGGTGATTCCAAGGAATCCAAGGTTTTGTATCAGATGAAGGCACAAGTAGAGGTAGCTCAATCTCAAATGTTCGCATTGGCCAAGTCCTTTAGCACAAGGAATGTTGCCTAATTCTAAGTCCAAAAGCTTAGATCAAGTCCAACAGTCCACCAAGATGTTTTTTTAGGGTTTTTGTTGTTATTAGTTATTTTAAGGTCCTTAGACCATAAACAAAAACAAAGACAAACAAACAATATGTACAATCACAAGATATGGCTCAAGTGAGCAAAGTGAAAAAGACTGAAACATAAACAAGTTGCATGAAATATAAAATGGCAGATGAACGATAAAGGTACTGAAATTTAAAGTTCATTAAGTAAATGACTTGAAAGTAAAAGAAAAATTAATAAAGAGTTAGTCAAGTGTTAGTCAAATGTTAGTGAAGAGTTTTGATTTTGGTAAGTCATTCTTTAGAGAACACTCAACCATTCATTCACAAGTATGGATCCTTGAACCAAGACATCATCCATGAGAAGGGCTCCAACTTGGATGATTTAATAAGTATGCCACTAGCTCTCATGAAAGGAAAAAAGTGTCAAGTCTCCACACAATGCCATGAAGAATGAGAGACTTACAATCTCACTTACTATAATGTTATGCCTTCTTAATCAAATTTAGCTCTATGTTAAGCAATCATAATTGGACTAATGTAGAAGTTACAACTATCTGAGGTCAGACAATAAAAATATAGGTGTTAATGCATGTTAGAGATTTGGTACCAAGAACCAAACTCCTAAAACATACCACACACTAAAAGAAATGGGGGAAGGATGGCTCATGTTAATTCATCGGACACAAGGTCATTGATTAATCAACTAGCATTAGACATGAAGAGATTCCATTGGGCAATGATGGATTGGAGAAGAATAAGGATGAAGATGATGAGGGAATGGGAAGTAGAAATACAAATTTATCATGAGAGGAATTTCATTTGATCAATATCATCCATTCATTTTGGGAGATGAAATATACATTTCATCAATCCCCTAAATCCAATGGTTTTGACGAAACAAAAGGCAAATTAACCATGACCAAGACCCAAACAGAAAGTCAAACATCACAAGACCATAAAATGGCTCAACATAATTTTCAAGCATTTATTCAACAAAAAATAAATTTAAAAATGAATTAAAATGCATTTTAATTTGGTCAAAACCTCAAATCCCTTCAAAACACCAAATAAATAGCCAAGGGATTTATCCTAGTTTAAACAAGGTTAAAGGACCACCTTAGACAAAATATTTCATGATATTTGGAAAGTCATAAGTATTTTTAAACAATTAAAAATATGCACTAAAACATTTAATTCATGAAAAATATCAAAATTAATCCAAAAAATAATTTTAATTCAAAATATGGAAGAGAAAAATATTTAAAGATTTTTGGTGAAAGTCCCATATTTTATGGATTAAAACGTGGATACATGATCAGATGGTCTGGGCAATGTCAGCACACCACCGGAGCCCTAACTCTGGTCATCTTCTCTGGTGGACCTCACCGGACTGGTCCACCATAAACCACCACCAAAATAAAAAGTAAGGACATCATTTTAAAAAAATGCTCAAGAGTTCGAATCTGGCCTCAATTTTGTCCAATTACAAGTATATTGAAAGATACATGGATTTGAATTTTGAGGATCGTGAAGTGAGTTGCTTCGATTTGACCTCAAAGCAACTCAATCTTGTTGCCTACATTAGCAGGACTTCAAACAACCAATAATCGAGCAAAATATTTTAGAAATGAGGGAGAATAGAAGAGAAGTTTGAGAAAATTCACCTTCGGGTAGCTTCAAATTGGCTTGATCTTGATCTGAATTCACTTGGTTCTTCCTCCTTTTGCTTGTAGTGACCAATTGAGATGAAAAAGGTAATGAATCCTTGGAGTTTGAATCTCAAAATAGAAGGTGAAATTGATTTCAAATAAATCCTCAAGGTATTCTATGGTGTAGGGTTCTGGGATCTCTTGGCATAGCTTGGGCAATGTGTGTGTGAAGTTCTGAGGCAATGCACTTGTTTATATAGACAATGGGATTCATTTTTGCACCCTTTGAAATTTTGCCAAAATTAGCAAGTTTGCTTGCATGGATGCATGGGCGTGTACAAGGCCCATGGAAGGATGCAAAATGATCCAACAATTTGTGTTAATCAACCTGAAATGATATCATGTGGTCATGCATTATGGAAATGAAATTTGAACATAAATCTTACCAAATGGAGCCTTGTAAAGAACCCATCTGCAAGTCCTTCAATTCTTATCCAAATGAAGTAATCTTGGACTTTTTGGAAAGATGACATCAAGGAGAACAACGTTTATGTTGAACACTTTTCCATTTGTAGCCTGGATAAGGATGAATAATGAGGTGGAAGTTGGAGAAATCAAACATAGTTGAAAATTTTCTAAGTCCCAAGTCATATGACCATTTCTTCCACCTTAAATAAAGTTTTCTATGAGCTTCAAATGGAAATAGTTCCTTCACAAAAGTTGTATATCTTTCACTCCTATTCAATTTGGTCACAAATTTGACTCCATTTGGATTTGTCGTGAGGGAGTTATTCATTTTAGAAGTTGAGGAAAATTGCTTGTTCAATGGTAATGACCCAAAATGACCTATAATGTATCCTCTTGGCACATGCCCTTTCAAGTAGATTTGGACATTTAGCAAATAATAAAAGTTGGAGAATACGTCTTGAAATTGATCATTAAACTTGTATGTCCTTAATATCCTAAAAATTGAGCAAGTTATGGTCTTTGAAAGTTGACCTTCTAACTAGGGTTCAGACAAAATGACTTATAGTCTTTCACCATAAAAAATGACTTTCCAAGCCAAACTAGCTCTTGATGCCAACATGAAAGTTTTTTGAATTTCATAAGGAGTAACGTTTCTCTTGTAGTCATTTTCATATGACAAAAATTGTAGGAGATAGGGTCTAGGGAACCCCAGTTTTGACTAGTTGACTTTCTCTGGTCAACCTCTTTGAACCAATTTGCAAACTTAAAGTTCCTTTGATATTTGGGACTCATGGATGGTAATATATGCTTGAGATGATTAATGGTGAAGTATCCCTTTATATATTTGACCAATTGGTGAAGAAACTTGCTGAGGAAGTCACACAAGTGTTACCACAAGAAATTAGTAAGGCATGTTGAAGGCGTAATTAATGAAAGCGCCTTATGGATTTAAGGATTATACCAAACCAAGGGGATGTTTGAAAGAAAAGTTGAGTCTAAGATAAGCAAGAGTTGGGAAAACCACAAGTTATCAGAAGATGAAATCGACTGAAGAAGCAAGTTGGGTCGAAATTCGTTTTGTCGACTAAACCAGAGATTGGGACTTAAAAAGTTCTTGATTGTATCGGACACATAGGGGATGGTGTTGACATAAGTACCTGAGCGGGATAAGTTTGAAATTCAAAATGACTAGCAGTTACAAGGAGAACGAGCGCCAAAGATATGGAGCAGTTTTTAGATCGTGTAGCACGACGTCTGTCTACAGATAGTTATATTTGGGGTAGTTTTGCCTGTAGACGGTCTCTTTAGTTCATTATAAATAGGGGATCCCACAGAAGACTCCAGGTGTTCACTTTGTACCAAAATCACTTGTAAAAAACTTCACATTCCCAGCGCGAGGAAGCAAGATTTTTCAAGAGTGCTATGTACGTGAATCACCACATTTACTTCAAAGCAATTCCCTTATTTTTCAATTGTTCCCGTTGAACCCTTTATTTTAATTTCTTTTACATTTGAATTATCCTTTTATGTTGTCATCTACGCTATCGACACTAATTCTATTACGATAGAATTCACCAAAAGCGTGTTCATTGTGTATGTCTTCTGAATGTTATAGTGTTGTCAGTCACGAGTCACCCATAGTCTATAGCATCATCATTTCGTGTGGAAAAACCTTTGCTTGTTCAATATTTTGTCATAAGCCATTTCTCACAAAGTTAATAGTCCGTCGAATTGAACAAGTTACCCAGTTACATTAGCACATTTCTTAGGATCAACTGGTTGATCCTGCAAGTAACCCTTAGTTTTAGGCTTAGGGAGGACCAGCGATTGTTTACCAATTTCCACAGTAAACAAAATGGCATACCCGGTGGGACCTGTGCTAGTGTAGTTATGCAATTGCATGAAACTCAGAAGTGGAAAACTATATAGTAGACCACAAGAAACTGTGAAAATGTCAAACTCCAATATGGATGAAGTGCCACAAGGGACTTTATCCACTACAGAAACAGTAATTTCACGGGTTACAACTTTGCCTCCGTTGACAAGTGCAGCCTCAATGATGTCGACTACAGGTGCGGTTGGAGCATCAATTCCTTTACCTCCACCGGGAGGTTCAAGATCAACGATGACAACGTTCAGACCTTATGTGCCTTGTAACACCCCGATAAAAATAAGATAATTATTTAATTTAAGTTAATATTATATTTATTAATTTAATTAAATAATTGGAATTATTGGATTATTATTATTATTGGAATAATAATTATTGGAAAGTATATAAGTTGGAAATAAGAAAAGAGTTTCATTTTGGTAAAGAGGGTTTTACGTGAAAAGCAGAGAAGCGGCTGAAAAGAGGAAAAGGGCAAAGAGACAGAGCAAGAGGAAGAAGGTTGGAGAAGAGAAAAGCTTGAAGCTTAAAGATTCGCCGGATTAACTCAGGTAAGGGGGGTTTATCGTCGTTTAATGGGTATTATGGGTTAACATGTAATGGGTAGTGATAAACCGTTGAATTGACCCTAATTGGGATGTTGAATGCTGAAAAATTGTGTTGGATAAGTTGTGTTAAAGCTGTAATTGAATCTGTATTTGTGTGAGTTATGATTTCCCGAACGTATAGCTTTTTACGGAATCGGAATCGGAGGTCCGGAAGTCCTCCAACGGCGGAAAATGCGGAGAATTCTGCATTCTGCTTCGTGTTAGCGCAGGAACAGCTTTTTGTCTTGCGTTAACCGGTTAACCCAGGGTGTTAACCGGTTAACACTGTTAGGAATTGTGAGGTATTGCTGTTTTGCTTGCGTTAACCGGTTAACCCAGAGCGTTAACCGGTTAACACTGTTGTGAGTTGTGAAAATATTGTTGTTCTGTCTGCGTTAACCGGTTAACCCAGGGCGTTAACCGGTTAACACTGTTGAGTTTTGCCAGAAAGCGTGTTCTGTGTTGCGTTAACCGGTTAACCCAGGGCGTTAACCGGTTAACACTGTTGGAAATTGGAAAAATTAATATTTGAATAATGTGTGCATAATTGGTGTTTGGCCTATATTGGCGTATGATGTAATAGGGATTAATTCCCGCTTTTTTGAGCAGTATAGGTATTAGTGGAGGGTGCTGATACTGTGATTAATTATTTGACATGATATGATGTTTTGATACGTGTGTTGATGAATGTATGATGGTATGCATAATGCTGTGAATGTATATGTTATGTATGCAATTGTGAATGGACTGTTTATGGCTTAGAGTGTGAGCATATGTCCATTGTGGATTATTGTTGATGATTTTGCATTGCTAGGTGATTTAGCATGCATATTGTGGTCTTTATGGTGGTAGCTAATTCCCATAGTGAGGAATTAGTGAGTTAGTCATTATGGACTGTTGTTGATGTTTGCATGCTAGGTGAATTAGCGTGCATAGCATGGCCCTTGGGGTGATAGCTAATTCCCGTGGTGAGGAATTAGTGAGTGAGTCACTAGGTCTCAAATGAGTGGGACTAGTGGGCTTGGTAGCCGTATCTGGATTTGATCGGTGAGGTGAACTATATGTTCACGAATAGTCGGTACCGCATGCATGGAGTCTCATTGCATAATGTATGTATGACGTATAATATGAATGGATGTATTCCAATATTATACGTGTGTTTGTGTTGGCATTGGGTATGAGTATGAATTGTGTTGGTATTTAGTATGCCATTTGAGTTGATGTGCCGTTACCGAATGTGCGATATGATTAGGGTGATTAATGTGTTATTTACTTAGCATTACATGATATTTTATAATGCTTATTATATCGATTGAGGAACTCACCCTTACAACTATTTTTCAGGTAACGAGCAGTGATTGAGTAGAAGCTAGTGCTTGGAGTCTAGTGTAGTCTCCTTAGTGGGTCATGCTCTGATAGATGTAACATCGGGACGGGATGTTTTACCTTGTTGAATAATTTTACATGTAATGTGTTACATGTTTTGCATGATTGATTTGATTTCTATCCGCTGCGTATTGTGCAAATGCTTTATGTTTTGAATTAATAAAAGAGCATGACAGTTATTATGGTGAATGGTGTGAAATGATTGTGTGACACCCTTAATTGCATAATTACTCTGATTGATATATTGCTATTTTAATTAAATATTTGGGGTATTTTAGAAGGGTGTTACATTAGTGGTATCAGAGCATCGTCGGTCGAGTCGAGTCGTATTTATCCTGTTTCCCCTGTACGGGATAGGTGTTGTATAACCCTATCAGTACTTATTGTTTTAGCTTGTTGGGTTTTCAGAATAGAGATGGCTGGAAGAGGTAGAGATGATGCTGCGATTGCTGAGGCTCTGGGTATGCTAGCTGGAGTACTTGGAGGGAATCCGAATGTTGTGGGAATGGGAGCTGCTCGTCAACTGAGTGAGTTCCAGAAGAACAATCCTCCAATGTTCAAGGGAGCATACGATCCAGATGGTGCTCAGAAGTGGTTGAAGGAGATCGAGAGAATCTTCCGAGTGACTGAGTGTGCCGATAACCAGAAGGTCAGGTTCGGTACGCATATGCTGTCAGAAGAAGCAGATGATTGGTGGGTTGCTACCCGCACTGAGTTGGAATCTGCTGGGAATGCTGAGATCACTTGGGCTGTGTTCAGAGAGAGATTCCTGAGGAAGTACTTTCCAGAGGATGTCAGAGGAAAGAAAGAGATAGAGTTCTTGGAATTGAAGCAGGGCAACCGGTCTGTTACTGAGTATGCTGCTAAGTTCACAGAGCTGTCGAAGTATTACACTCCCTATGATGAGGCTACTGGGGAATTTTCAAAATGTGTGAAGTTTGAGAACGGGTTGCGTCCCGAGATCAAGCAGGCTATTGGATATCAGCGGATTAGAGTGTTTTCTGATTTGGTTGACTGTTGCAGGATTTTTGAACAGGATACCAAGGCCAGAGCGGAAAGCTATCAGTAGAGGGTTGATAGGAAAGGCAAGAATCAGAATGATTGTGGGAAACCGTATGCAGCTGGCAAAGGTTTCCAGAGACAGAGTGGAATGAAGAGGCCTAGTGGGGGAGACTCTAGTGCCCCTGCTAAGTGTTACAGATGTGGTCAGGCTGGACATCGTGTCCATGAGTGTACCAGTGCTGAGAGGAAGTGTTTCAAGTGTGGAAAAGGTGGTCATTTGGCTGCAGAGTGTCGGTCGAAGACTGTGACTTGTTTCAACTGTGGAGAGTTGGGTCATATTAGCCCACAGTGTCCTAAGCCGAAGAGAGAGAACCAGTCGGGAGGCAAGGTCTTTGCTTTATCGGGTTCTGAGACTTCTGCAGATGATCGTTTGATCCGAGGTACGTGTTATATTAATGGCTTTCCTCTTGTAGCTATTATTGACACAGGTGCGACTCATTCCTTTATATCTTTGGATTGTGCTGTGAAACTTAAGTTAGAGATATCTGAGATGCATGGAAGTATGGTGATTGATACTCCTGCGAAGGGTTCAGTGACTACTACTTCAGTTTGTTTAACTTGTCCTTTGAGTATTTTTGGTAGAGACTTTGGGATGGACCTAGTGTGTCTTCCACTTGTGCAGATTGATGTTATTCTGGGTATGAACTGGTTGGTGTTTAACCGAGTCTATATCAATTGTTTTGATAAGACTGTGATTTTTCCTGAGATTGAGGAAGGAAAGAGTTTGTTTCTATCAGCGAGGCAGGTGAATGAGGCAGTAGCAGATGGGGCAGAGTTGTTTATGCTGTTAGCGACTTTGGAGGCTAAAGATAAACTGGTGATTTGCGATCTAGCTGTGGTGTGTGATTTCCCTGATGTGTTTCCGGAAGAAGTGAATGAATTACCGCCAGAGCGTGAAGTTGAGTTCTCGATTGATTTGGTACCTGGTACTAGGCCGATGTCGATGGCTCCGTACCGTATGTCTGCTGTTGAGTTAACTGAATTGAAGAGTCAGTTGGAAGATCTGTTGGATAAGAAATTTATTCGTCCGAGTGTGTCGCCGTGGGGCGCACCAGTGTTATTGGTTAAGAAGAAAGAAGGTACTATGAGGTTGTGTGTGGACTACAGGCAACTGAATAAAGTGACGATCAAGAATCGATATCCTTTGCCGAGGATTGATGATTTGATGGATCAGTTGGTTGGTGCGAGTGTGTTTAGCAAAATAGATTTGAGATCGGGGTATCATCAGATACGTGTGAAAACTGAGGATATTCAGAAGAGTGCTTTCAGAACAAGGTATGGACATTATGAGTATTCTGTAATGCCTTTTGGTGTGACTAATGCGCTTGGAGTATTTATGGAGTATATGAATAGGATTTTCCATCCGTACCTAGACAAGTTTGTTGTGGTGTTTATTGATGATATTTTGGTGTATTCGAAATCTGAAGAAGAGCATGCTGAGCATTTGAGGGTGGTTTTAGGAGTTCTACGAGAAAAGAAGTTATTTGCTAAACTGTCCAAGTGTGAATTTTGGTTAGAAGAAGTTAGTTTTCTTGGTCATGTGATTTCAAGAGGTGGTATTGCTGTTGATCCTTCTAAGATAGACGCGGTATCTAAGTGGGAAGCTCCGAAGTCAGTTTCTGAGATAAGGAGTTTTCTTGGACTTGCAGGTTATTATTGGAAATTCATTGAGGGATTTTCTAAGTTGGCGTTACCGTTGACGATGTTGACTAGAAAGGGGCAAGCGTTTGTTTGGGACTCAAGATGTGAAGAAGGTTTCCAAGAGTTAAAGAGAAGGTTGACTACTGCTCCTATTCTGATATTACCGAGTTCGTCGGAAGCATTTGAGGTTTACTGTGATGCTTCATTGTTGGGTTTGGGTGGTGTGTTGATGCAGAACAAGCAGGTTATAGCTTATGCTTCGAGACAACTGAGGGTTCATGAGAGGAACTATCCGACACACGATTTAGAGTTGGCAGCCGTGGTATTTGTTCTGAAGTTATTGAGGCATTACTTGTACGGGTCAAGATTTGAGGTTTTCAGTGACCATAAAAGTTTAAAGTATTTGTTTGATCAGAAAGAGCTGAATATGAGACAGAGGAGATGGTTAGAGTTTCTGAAGGATTATGACTTTGGTTTGAATTACCATCCGGGTAAAGCAAACGTAGTGGCTGATGCATTGAGTCGGAAATCATTGCATATGTCTATGTTAATGGTTAAGGAATTGGATTTAATTGAGCAGTTTAGAGACTTGAGTTTGGTGTGTGAGAGTACTCACAATAGTGTTAAACTGGGAATGTTGAAGTTAACGAGTGGTATTCTGGATGAGATTAGAGAGGGTCAGAAATCCGATGTGCTTTTGGTTGATAAGTTGACTCTAGTGAATCAAGGTCAAGGTGGTGAATTCAGAATTGATGAGAATGGTGTTTTGAAATTTGGTAATCGGGTGTGTATTCCGGAAGTTACCGAACTTAAGAAGAGTATTCTTGAGGAAGGACATCGTAGTGGCCTGAGTATTCATCCTGGGGCTACGAAGATGTATCATGATTTGAAAAAGTTATTTTGGTGGCCGGGAATGAAAAGAGAAATTGCGAGTTTTGTTTATTCTTGTTTGACTTGTCAGAAGTCAAAGATTGAGCATCAGAAGCCGTCTGGGCTAATGCAACCGTTGGCTATTCCAGAGTGGAAGTGGGATAGTATCAGTATGGATTTTGTTTCTGGTTTACCGAGGACAAGTAAGAATTTTGAAGCTATTTGGGTGATTGTAGATAGATTGACGAAATCGGCTCATTTCATTCCGATCAGAATGGATTATCCGTTAGAGAGATTAGCCGAGTTGTATATTGAGAAGATTGTAAGTTTGCATGGTATTCCGTCGAGTATTGTTTCGGACAGAGATCCTAGATTTACATCGAAGTTTTGGGAAGGTTTGCAGAAGGCTTTGGGAACTAAGCTGAGATTGAGTTCTGCATATCATCCGCAGACTGATGGTCAGACTGAGAGGACGATTCAGTCACTAGAGGATCTTTTGAGGGCTTGTGTTTTGGAAAAGGGAGGTACTTGGGATTGTTATTTACCTTTGATTGAGTTTACCTACAACAATAGTTTTCATTCGAGCATTGGTATGGCACCGTTTGAAGCTTTATATGGTAGGAGATGTCGGACGCCTTTATGTTGGTATGAGTCCGGTGAGAGTGCTGTGGTTGGACCGGAGATTGTTCAACAGACTACGGAAAAGATTAAGATGATTCAGGAGAAGATTAGAATTGCTCAGAGTCGTCAGAAGAGTTATCACGACAAGAGGAGGAAGTCACTTGAGTTTCAAGAGGGAGATCATGTGTTTCTTCGTGTTACTCCGATAACTGGGGTTGGTCGAGCTTTGAAGTCGAAGAAGTTGACACCTCGATTTATTGGTCCTTATCAGATTTTGGAGAGGATAGGGGAGGTAGCCTATCGTATCACTTTACCGCCGTCACTTGCGAATTTGCATGAGGTTTTTCATGTGTCTCAGTTGAGGAGGTACATTCCTGATCCGTCGCATGTGGTCAAAGTGGATGATGTACAGGTGAGAGATAACCTGACTGTTGAAACATCACCTATGAGGATCGAGGATCGAGAGTTGAAGCAGTTGCGGGGTAAAGAGATTGCTTTGGTGAAGGTAGCTTGGGGAGGACCAGCAGGTGGCAATGTGACTTGGGAACTTGAGAGTCAGATGAAGGAGTCTTATCCGGAGTTATTCGCTTGAGGTATGTTTTCGAGGACGAAAACTCTTTTAGTGGGGGAGAGTTGTAACACCCCGATAAAAATAAGATAATTATTTAATTTAAGTTAATATTATATTTATTAATTTAATTAAATAATTGGAATTATTGGATTATTATTATTATTATTGGAATAATAATTATTGGAAAGTATATAAGTTGGAAATAAGAAAAGAGTTTCATTTTGGTAAAGAGGGTTTTACGTGAAAAGCAGAGAAGCGGCTGAAAAGAGGAAAAGGGCAAAGAGACAGAGCAAGAGGAAGAAGGTTTGAGAAGAGAAAAGCTTGAAGCTTAAAGATTCGCCGGATTAACTCAGGTAAGGGGGGTTTATCGTCGTTTAATGGGTATTATGGGTTAACATGTAATGGGTAGTGATAAACCGTTGAATTGACCCTAATTGGGATGTTGAATGCTGAAAAATTGTGTTGGATAAGTTGTGTTAAAGCTGTAATTGAATCTGCATTTGTGTGAGTTGTGATTTCCCGAACGTATAGCTTTTTACGGAATCGGAATCGGAGGTCCGGAAGTCCTCCAACGGCGGAAAATGCGGAGAATTCTGCATTCTGCTTCGTGTTAGCGCAGGAACAGCTTTCTGTCTTGCGTTAACCGGTTAACCCAGGGTGTTAACCGGTTAACACTGTTAGGAATTGTGAGGTATTGCTGTTTTGCTTGCGTTAACCGGTTAACCCAGAGCGTTAACCGGTTAACACTGTTGTGAGTTGTGAAAATATTGTTGTTCTGTCTGCGTTAACCGGTTAACCCAGGGCGTTAACCGGTTAACACTGTTGAGTTTTGCCAGAAAGCGTGTTCTGTGTTGCGTTAACCGGTTAACCCAGGGCGTTAACCGGTTAACACTGTTGGAAATTGGAAAAATTAATATTTGAATAATGTGTGCATAATTGGTGTTTGGCCTATATTGGCGTATGATGTAATAGGGATTAATTCCCGCTGTTTTGAGCAGTATAGGTATTAGTGGAGGGTGCTGATACTGTGATTAATTATTTGACATGATATGATGTTTTGATACGTGTGTTGATGAATGTATGATGGTATGCATAATGCTGTGAATGTATATGTTATGTATGCAATTGTGAATGGACTGTTTATGGCTTAGAGTGTGAGCATATGTCCATTGTGGATTATTGTTGATGATTTTGCATTGCTAGGTGATTTAGCATGCATATTGTGGTCTTTATGGTGGTAGCTAATTCCCATAGTGAGGAATTAGTGAGTTAGTCATTATGGACTGTTGTTGATGTTTGCATGCTAGGTGAATTAGCGTGCATAGCATGGCCCTTGGGGTGGTAGCTAATTCCCGTGGTGAGGAATTAGTGAGTGAGTCACTAGGTCTCAAATGAGTGGGACTAGTGGGCTTGGTAGCCGTATCTGGATTTGATCGGTGAGGTGAACTATATGTTCACGAATAGTCGGTACCGCATGCATGGAGTCTCATTGCATAATGTATGTATGACGTATAATATGAATGGATGTATTCCAATATTATACGTGTGTTTGTGTTGGCATTGGGTATGAGTATGAATTGTGTTGGTATTGAGTATGCCATTTGAGTTGATGTGCCGTTACCGAATGTGCGATATGATTAGGGTGATTAATGTGTTATTTACTTAGCATTACATGATATTTTATAATGCTTATTATATCGATTGAGGAACTCACCCTTACAACTATTTTTCAGGTAACGAGCAGTGATTGAGTAGAAGCTAGTGCTTGGAGTCTAGTGTAGTCTCCTTAGTGGGTCATGCTCTGATAGATGTAACATCGGGACGGGATGTTTTACCTTGTTGAATAATTTTACATGTAATGTGTTACATGTTTTGCATGATTGATTTGATTTCTATCCGCTGCGTATTGTGCAAATGCTTTATGTTTTGAATTAATAAAAAAGCATGACAGTTATTATGGTGAATGGTGTGAAATGATTGTGTGACACCCTTAATTGCATAATTACTCTGATTGATATATTGCTATTTTAATTAAATATTTGGGGTATTTTAGAAGGGTGTTACATGCCTCGCTTTGGCACCACATATCTGCTTTATAGAATTCTGTATTCCTTAATGATAGGATATCAGTCAACATCAAGTGCAGCATTGTTTTCAGACAACACTCAAAATACGAGTTCCTCCTTACAGGGATTAGCGCAAGGGGGCAATGCTCAGAATAGGAATAATACTCAGAATAGAACCATGTCGTTGTCGAATACTTCAATAGCGGCGTTGAGGCAGCAAATGGATGATAGTAATCATGATTTGGTTAATATGTTAACTAATCAAATGGGTACAGTTTTTAATCCTGTGATACATGAATCTGCTGAAACAAATAGGCAGGTGGTTAATCAATTGACACGCTTGTGTAACTTCCTAGGGGCACCGGCTCGACAGATGGCACAAGTGGTTAGGCAAACCATTCCTATTCAAGTAGAGATAGGGGCAGCAGAAGATGAGACAGTCCATGAGGGACAAATCCTTAGACCCCAACAAAATCAAGGCGTTGAGTCAGGAGTAGCAGGAGGTAACCAGATGGTGTTAGTTAACCAACATCAGGATGCTGACCAAATTGTCGATCAATATTGACAAGAAGACTTGGCAGAATTGTCTAGCATTAAGAGAAGGTTTGCTGAGAGTATTGACGATTATCTGAATAGATTTAGATCATTAAAGGCCAGGTGCTTTACGCAAGTACCGGAACATGAACTTGTTCAAATGGCTGTTGGGGGTTAGATTATTCCATTAGGAAGAAAATAGACCCAACCTTTGTAAAGAGTATGTCACAATTGGCTGATAGAGTTTGACATCTCGAACGGCTAAGGTTGGAAAAGGTTAGACACAGTAAGGCTAAGAAAGAAAAAATAGCTTTCGTCTATTATGATACAACAGATCCAATCTATGAGGCGGATTATGCCTCATCGACCGAATTAGAAATTG
Organism: Lathyrus oleraceus; assembly: GCF_024323335.1. Lineage (NCBI taxonomy): Eukaryota > Viridiplantae > Streptophyta > Magnoliopsida > Fabales > Fabaceae > Lathyrus > Lathyrus oleraceus. The sequence goes on from NC_066585.1 coordinate 461,989,846, forward strand.
ACGTGGCTGAGTTAAAGCCAGGATCGGCTTATGAGTGTCGGTCATTACTTCCTGCACAAGGGAGAAATCCTATCAAAAACAATCCAAAATTCCCTTCAAAAACTTATACATTTGATGTGACAAAGTGTGAGGAAATTTTTGATTTGTTGGTTAAAGATGGTCAAATGGTGGTGCCATCTGGTACTAAAATACCACCATTGGAACAAAGACAGAAAAGAGGATTTTGTAAGTATCATAATTATCTTGGTCATAATACCTCTAATTGTTATCTTTTCAGGGATCTGGTTCAGAAAGCAATTCAAGAAGGCGGGCTGAAGTTTGTTGGCCGCAAAATGAAGATCGACGCTGACCCTCTCCACCAGGAGGAAGCTCTATTCGTTGAGCTAGTCGAGATCAACATGGTCGAGATCTCTGAATATGATGAGGCTGACATGTTAGAGGAAACTGATGAAAGCCCAAATGTCGACATAGTTGAAGTCTATCCAAAGGCTGATAAAGATTTGGTAGATTTCCTGTATCGCTGCAAGAATAAGGGTTCACAAGTCTGCTTATGCCCTAGATGTGGTGCTGTCACCAACAAAGTTGCTGCTGAAAATTTCCAAAAGCTACAGTTTGGAAAAAGCAAAGGAAGTGGCCTGAACAGAGCCCGCCAAAATGAAAGAATCCCAAGGAAAGCTGTGAAAAATGCTCAAGCAAGGCCTAGGAACTTTGTACCATCGGCAAGTGCTCCTAGAGGCACCTGGATCAAGCCATAGGGAAAACTAGAAACCCCACAAGGTGTTGTTGCTGCTAGAGGAGGTTTAGTAATCAACTACAGGTGTGAGTTCAAGTCTGAGAAAAGGACTCATGTTTCTGAAAATTATTTGGGGAAGAACCCCATGTCTAGAACTCAATGGAGACATTTTCAACGTCGCAAGCAGGCTGAAAGAGAGGATTCTAGGCAAATGGCTGGAAAAGGCATGGCTAATGGGGCTGATTCTGGAAAGAGAGTTGTTGTGACGGTCGACACTGTAGCTAAAGAACGGATCAAGGAGTATGTCCGTCGACCAAGTGAAAAATGTTCTGATGAGGTTACTGATGACTTCAATTCAGAATCAGAAGAAAGTTTGGATATCTTAGTCAACATGGTGTCAATTCTACCAGAAGAATACAATTGTGTTACTGAGGTGAAGGATTCGGTAGATGATGCCAACGCTGAAGAAATGGCGTTACATAAGCCAAGATGTTACTTTGTGCTGAATGATGGTTCTGTTGAGAGCCAAGAAGCAATTTTTTAGAGGCCCACAATGACTATGAAGAGTCATCTGAAACCTCTGTTGATTAGGGATAAAGTGGAAGGTGTGACTATCAACAAAGTGTTGGTAGATTGTGGCGCTACTATTAACATCATGCCACACCATATTTTGAAGAAAATTGGCAAGTATGATACTGATGTTAGATCCAACAACGTAGTCTTATCTGACTACGGGGGCAAAACAAAAAGCACCATGGGTGTGATCATGGTGAACGTCACTGTCGGCTCAATCACTAGGCCGACACTGTTCATGGTAATAGATGCCAAGCCAAGTTATAATTTGCTAGTCAAGGTTATTTCATGGATGACGTGAACAATGTCGGCAAGAAGGAATTCGAGAGAAAGTTGGCTAATATTTCTCCTTGTTTACCAGTTGAAGATGTGTATTCTAATCTGAGTGAAGCTTTTGTTTCCCTAACTTTGCACGAAACTCATGGCTTCATTTGGGATGTGGAACGTTTAGAGGAACCACCGTATGCAGAAATCCGGCCGATAGGCTGGGGGGGATGTCACTGATGATGTCTGAGCTAGAAGCTATAAAGAGGATTTCGGCATACGTTGCCGAGAACAAAATAAAATCGGCCCTAGAGGCTGAAGAAAACATGGCTGTCGAAGCCTATGTTTTAAAGAAAGAAGATATTTTGGCTATTGAGCCAAAGCCTCCAGATAAGTCAGTTGTGACTAAAGGAAACGTCAACATGCAACGTTTAGACTACATTTACGACGATGAACCGTTAGGGTTTGAAAAAGATCCAAAGGCGTCAGAAAAGATGCGACCACAAGACCCCTTAGAAGAAGTCGACCTTGGCGAAAATGGCGACAAGAGACCAACATTCATCAGCGCCAAATTCGACAAAGAGTTAAAATCTGAGGTAATATCTCTACTTAAAGAATTTAAGGATTGTTTTGCTTGGGATTATAACAAAATGCCTGGTTTAAGTAGGGATTTGGTAGAGCTAAAACTGCCAATAAAAGCTGGAAGAAAGCCAGTAAAGCTGACGCCTAGGCGTTTCGCACCAGATATCATGGCAAAAATAAAAGCAGAGATAGAAAGGCTCCTCAAAAGCAAGTTTATACAAACTGCGAGGTATGTTGAATGGTTGGCCAATATTGTACCAGTAATTAAGAAAAATGGGTATTTACGAGTATACGTTGATTTTAGAGATCTAAATGTTGTTACCCCCAAAGACGAGTATGCCATGCCCGTAGCAGAAATGCTGGTCGACTCTGTCGCTGGTTTTGAATATTTAAGTATGTCAGATGGTTATTATGGATATAACCAAATTTTTATTGCAGATGAAGATGTGCCGAAGACGGAATTTCGATGCCCAGGAGCCTTAGGTACATATGAGTGGGTTGTCATGCCATTCGGCCTGAAAAATGCTGGAGTGACATATCAGAGGGTAATGAACTCAGTGTTCCATAATTTTATTGAAGATTTCATGCAAGTATACATTGATGATATCGTGATAAAATCAAATTGTCGACTTACTCATGTCGAACATCTCCGAAAGGCCTTTGTAAGGATGAGAAAATATGGATTGAAAATGAATCCATTAAAGTGTGCTTTTTGTGTGTAGGCGGGTGATTTCCTTGGCTTTGTGGTGCATAAAAAAGGTATTGAAGTAAACCAAAGCAAAACAAAAGCCATTATGGACGTCAAGCCTCCGTCGACCAAAAAGGAACTACAATCTTTGTTGGGTAAGATAAATTTTTTTAGAAGATTTATATCCAATTTAAGTGGTAAAACTAAAGCTTTTTCACCACTCCTTCGACTGAAGAATGAGGATTTTAAGTGGCAAGAAGAGCATCAAGAGGCTTTCGACAAAATTAAAGAATATTTGACTAAGCCTCTAGTACTGGCCCCCTCCTGTTAGGAATAGGCCAATGAGGTTGTATATTGCAGCTTCATAATCGACTATAGGAAGTATGTTAGTCCAAGAGGATGGAAAAAGTGTCGAAAGACCTGTGTATTACCTTAGTCGAATGCTTAATGATCCTGAAACTAGGTATAGTGATATAGAGAAACTATGTTTATGCCTGTATTTTTCTTGTATGAAACTAAAACAATATATTAAGCTCGTTGATGTGTATATATCTTCTCACTTTGATATTATTAAGCACATGTTGTCTAAACCAATTTTGCATAGTCGAATTGGTAAATGGGCTTTGGCGTTAATTGAGTATTCTCTGACGTACGTGCCCTTAAAAGCGATGAAAGGGTAAGTGGTGGCAGATTTCCTTGTCGACCATTCAATGGTCGAAATGGCTCAAAATTATGTAGACATAGTACCATGGAGATTGTACTTTGACGGTTCAAGACATAAGAACGGATCTGGGATGGGGGGAGTCATAATTTCTCCAGATGGAATTCCAGCAGAGCTCAAATACAGAATTGAAGGAGTATGCACAAACAATGAAGCAGAATATGAATCTTTGATCACTGGACTTGAACTTCTACTGGAATTGGGGGCAAGGAATGTCGAAATTATGGGAGACTCTGAGTTAGTAATTAAATAGGTATCAAAAGAATACAGGTGTTGCAAAGAAAATGTAATCATGTATTTTGTGATTACCATCAGACTACTCGAGAGGTTTGAGCAAGTAGGCCTCCAGCATATACCACGGAAAGAGAACTAGAGAGCAAACGATTTGGCGCAGGAAGCTTCAGGGTATAAAGCGTCAAAAGACCAGAATGAAGAAGAGGTTCAAGTAAGAGAGAAGGTATGAGCAACATTGTTATCACCATCATATTTGTCAATTATAAAGTTAGGAGTTGTAGATAGATATCATTTTGAAATTCTGACTATCGACGACGGGGGAGAAAATGATTGGCGCAAACCGTTAGTCGATTATTTATGTAATCCTATAGGGTCGACAGATCGAAAGGTAAAATATAGGGCCCTCAGCTATGTCCTGGTAAATGATGAATTGTTCAAAAAGACAGCTGAAGGAGTTTTGCTAAAGTGCCTGGGAGAAAGTGAGGCATATGTGGTTGTGTCGAGTGTACATATTGGAGCGTGTGGGGCACATCAAGCGGGACTGAAGATGAAATGGCTTTTGATGCGCTCAGGAGTTTATTGGCCTTCAATGTTGAAAGATTGCATTGAATGTGCTAAAAGTTGTCAGGAATGCCAATTGCATGGGGGCATACATCGTATGCCTGCAAGCGAGTTGCATACGATTGTGAAGCCCTGGCCTTTTCGAGGATGGGCATTGGATGTGATTGGAGAAATAAAACCAGCTTTGTCGAAACAACAAAGGTATGTTTTGGTCGGTATCGACTATTTCACAAAATGGGTCGAAGTCGTAGCATTGACAAATGTGGATCAAGAGGTTGTGATAGATTTTGTCCAAAGTCACATCATATGAAGATTTGGTATCCCAGAAACAATTACAACCGGCCAAGGGTTAGTTTTTACTGGTCGAAAGATGCAAGATTTTACAAAAGAGATGGGAATCAAATTATTGACTTCTACCCCATATTATGCACAGGCAAATGGCCAAGTCGAAGCGGCCAATAACGTGATCATTAGCCTAATAAAGAAACATGTAGGCAAGAAGCCAAGAAGTTGGCATAAGACGTTAGATCAAGCTTTGTGGGCATGTCGAACGTCGCCAAAAGAAGCAACCGGAACAACTCCATTTCGACTGGTATATGGGCACGATGCAGTGTTACCAGTAGAGATTCAGGTTCATGCAGTCAGAATCCAGAGGCAACATGAAATACCTTCTGAATATTATTGGAGCATGATGGCAGACGAACTGGTCGAGTTAGATGAGGAAAGAATGTTAGCCTTGGATTCATTACAAAGGCAGAAAGAAAAAGTCGCTAGAGCCTACAATAAGAAGGTGAAGGGTAAAATGTTTGCTGTCAACGATTTAGTTTGGAGAGTGATCTTGCCTATGGATAAAAATGACAGAGTCTTGGGCAAATGGTCCCCAAATTGGGAAGGACCGTGTAAGGTTTTGTAGGTTTTTTCTAATAACGCCTACGAGGTCGAAGAGTTGGCACCAAATAGACGAATCTTGAGGGTAATTAGAAAATACTTTAAAAAGTATAGGCCTCTCCTTCAAGAGGTCAAGATTTCGACAAGCTAAATGGCTGTCGAATAAATTAGGTTGGAGAAAACTATGTTTGAAACCAGCTACAAAAGCACAGAAAATTAAACATACACAGTGCTGGGAAATAAAGTAGTGGCATAAAAGTTGGCAAAAGCCATTGTTCAAATATTACATCAAAAATAAAAACGGCTAAAACTTGCCGAATCTAGACTGAAATGATTGAAGCTCAAGATTATAGTGCAGAGACTGAGGTTCAAAGTTGTCGGCCTGGACCCTAAGTTATTCAAGTTTCTTTTCAACATTGGAAAGTTCTTCAGCTACGGCCAAGGCATCTATGGTAGTTTGCTCGACAGTATCTTGGGCCGACTTCACAACCTTGTCGACAATGCGGGATTCTTCCTCAGTAATTGAGCCTAATTCACTGTCCAAAGCAGCAATTTGACGCCGAAGGTCATCAATTTGGAGGCGTATCTCAGCAGCTCTTGTTTTTTTAGAGGCCAATTCCTTCTTCTTCTCCTCAATCATTCCCAACATTTTGGTGACTTCTTCATCGGCTTTCATTATCGGCTCCCATTTCTCCTTCACAAAGGCCTCTGTAGTTACAATCTGGTGTTCATTTTCCCTAACGTTGTCGAGATGACGCAGCATGGGAACTCGAAGTTTTTCAAATGTGGCCATCACACACTTAGCATACTCATAAAGGTGAAGCTCCTTGAGTTGGGCAAGCACATGCAAGAGTTCTGGGCCGACAGCAGGTTCACTCGGAAGCACATGGGATAGATCCGGATTCAAGGCGTAGAAACGAACCCTATCCATCAGAGCTTTGACCTTTGTCGCTTCAGGATCCATCTTCTCAGAATGGAGTTGGTAAAATTGCTCAGAATCTGAAGAAGCATCACATGATCTTACTAGGCTACGAAGCCTAGCAATTGCTTCTAGAGCAGAAGGCTTTATTGCCAGCGCCTGGGAAAATGAAGGGGAAATAGTTGGTAGAGGAGCAGTTTGAGGAGGCTAGATTTTTGTGATGTTAGCATTTCCTTGTCCCCTTGAATCCTGCAAAGTCAAGGAAGCTGAAGAAAGACTAGAGTCAAAACTAGTCGAACTGGAATCCGTGTGCGTGGCAGGGCTAGTGACTGAACCAGAATCACTATCACTAGTCTGGATAGGGGAGTCAGTGAACTCACCAGCATTGTCGACAGAGTTTGCTTTGTGAGATGGAGAAGAAGTCGTCGACAGGGAAGTATAGTCAACAACATGGTGAGGTTGCTCACCAGAAGCATCAACCTGTTTTAGAGCAAAAGGATATTTGTAAGAAAAGTCCAGCAATTCAGGGAAAAATATAGTAAAACAAGTGATTACCTGTGTCGGTGTAGGAAGAACAATGTCCGAATTCCCTTCCTCTAAGATAGCAGCAGCAGGGATGTTGGTCGACTTCGAAGTCCCCACAGCTGGATCAGGGACCTTATTGAGGATAGACGTGTCGACCACAATGGTGTCAGCGTCTAGAGAAGAAGGAGCATCTGTAGCGACCACCCTTAGAGGGAGAATCATGCTTCTTCCTTTTATGGCCCTGGTGGCCTTTGGATTTGTGGGATTGTTGAGGAGATGGCTGAGTCGGCTGTGGAGTCGGCTGAAGACAGGAAGAGAGGTTATAAGCAGATATTCTAGTCAGAAGATCGGACAAGCCGACAAGAAATACCTCAGGTCCTGTGGTGATTTTTTTTTAAAAATAACCATGTTTTTCAAAAAACTACGAAAATAACCAACTTTTCAAAAAAAATTCCAAAATAACCATGTTTGGGGGAGGACGCGCCGGGGGAGTTGGCGCACCCCCAAAAAAATAAGAGGAGGCGCCAGATGCATTGGCGCACATGCATTGGGCCTCATGAAGAGGCGCCAATGCTTGTTGCGCCTGCATTGGTGTATTTAATTTATATTGCAAAACAACTTAAAATATAAAACAAAATATTTTACAAATAGGAGTAACATATAATTTAAAATGGAAATAGCAATTTATATTGATTATAAATAAATTATATAAATATTGAAGAATATAATTCATATATTTAAGATATTAAAATTTAAAATAAAAATTTAGTGTCTTTCTCTTATGATCTAAGAACAATGGCTCATTAAATATATGATGCAACAAATTAACATGAAGGGTCTGTGGTGCAATGGTAATGTGTTTCACTATTGATTCAAAAAAAAACACACACATAGGCGTCAACTGTATTGGCGCCTCCTCTTGGAGGGCTATGCAGGCACCACAAGCATTGGCGCCTCTTCATGAGGCCCAATGCATGTGCGCCAATGCATCTGGCGCCTCCTCTTATTTTTTGGGGGGTGCGCCAACTCCCCCGGCGCATCCTCCCCCAAACATGGTTATTTTGGAAAAAAAATTGAAAAGTTTGTTATTTTCGTATTTTTTTTAAAAACATGGTTATTTTAAAAAAAATCTCCTGTTGTAGCAGAATGCTTATGTTTTTTGGATTTCTTGGACTAAGGGGAAGGGACAGGCAGATCTGTCCAACGTGGTTAACCCTGCACATAGGTAAAATGTTAGAGGCCATGTATTGTTTTTCTTAGAGAAATCACAGCGTTGAATGAGATTGCTACATATAGTTGCATACCGAAGAACTGGATTTTTTCAAAACTTGGGAAATGGGTTGCTCATCATCATCAGAGGACTTCTTAGGAGTAGCCTGCAAGAGTGGAAATGACAATTAAGAACATATACCAAAGTAAAAGAAAACGGCAAATCAGCCAGATTTGAACTTGAGTCTTTTTTGTCGAAATCATAGGTTCATCGACAGAAGCGTGATCCAGAGGGTCTATGGGGATTGCTGTAAAGAAAACATGGAAAATCAAGTAAGCGACAGAATCCAAATAAAAAGAGGTGCCAGCTTTTCAGAAAAGTGTTACTAATTTATGTGGTATCGCACACTCTAATATATTGAGGATCAATATGAAGTGGCCCTGAGTAGTTGGGCAGATAATGCTTCGTCGGTACCCTTTTGTCGGCCTTTTTCTTATAAGCATTTTGCACGTCTGAAAAGGGACAATAATACCTATCGGGAATTGAAGAGCCGAAGACCAAAGCCAATGGGGTAGATGGAAAAGGAGTGAATCTGATGTTTCTGAAATGAAGGGCGTAAAGATACTTGTCTTTCGCGTAACCATGGATTTTAAGCTTTGGGATCCTGTCGGTTACCTTCTCCTTTAATTCGGTAGCGGCCTTAGAAATGGTCCGACGAAGATTATCAGGTCGATAAACAACTCAGAAATATTTCTGGAAAGCTTAAATTTGTTTGATATGGAGAGCCTTACACTTGGTCGATTTGGCCTGCAAATGGACAAGAGCTTGAGTTAGTTCAGATAATTTGGCCTCAGGAGCGCCAACATAAGCAGCAAAATATGATTGCCACCAATCATCAAATTTTTTGGTACAGAGGAAGGTTGGTTGAAACGGGATAGAATGGAGCCTTTGTCGTTTTGCCCAAAGGGCCTCAACATCCTCTTTGACCATATTCCAGGGCTTATCACAAAGGATGTTTGTAAGTATGTCGAGAGAAGGAAACAGGGACTTGGGAGCAAACTGACAAAGTCCAAATTGTCTGGCTACCAAGTTAGGTTGGTAAGCAACTAGTCCAGGGTTAACGCCGGATAGTACAGCTGACAGAAACTGGGGGACCCGAAAGCGTCTCCAGATAACAAAAGTTTCATTCTTGTGTTCATCTTCAGTCAGAGGGAAAGCCCTGGTGAGCCATTCAGGACCTTCAGTCTGGCTACTGAAAGGAGCCATAGAGGGGTGAAAGTCGGCGCGAGTTAACATGATGTCAAACAAAAGGCGAAACACCTTGATATCAGGAAAGGTTCTGTCGATGGGGGTTCGCTTCCAAAGAAGGTGTTGCTCTTCTGGGGGACACGCGACCCTTCTCATCCCATGAGACGTTATATCTTTAGAAAAAGTTGCGTTGAGCCACAATTGTCGGAACCAGAAGGGACCATGAGCCAAGACATTCTTCTTTTTTGAGTTCTCAAGGTCAAGGAGTTTGATTTGGCAGACGACCTCAATTACAGAATCATAAAGAGAGGCCAGTATTAATTGGCCAAGAGCAATGTCACGCTCTTGATGTAGTTGATTCGCCAGGAGAGCAAAGTATTTAGCTATCTGCATTGATCTAGAGCAGAACACAAAGCGAGATAGCCAAAGAGTTAGAAAGGCTACATGTTCTTCAGTGGTCACAGGGCCCAAAGATGTAGCATGATGATCAATGAAGTTATTGTATGTCGGTTTGTGAGAATCACCAACGTCAAACCTTAGAGAGACTGGTGCTACGGCTTCGCAGTCGAAGACTTCGCCAGTCGGTTTTAGGCCTGTAATGGCAGCAATATCTAAAAGCGTCGATTTAATCATGCCACACTTTGTATGAAAGGAGTTGGTTGAACTTTCCCAGAATTGGAGGGAAACCAGCAACATGCCACAGGATTGAGGGGGGGTACAACGGGCAATCTGCAAAAGGGTATATATACCTATTCATTTCCAGCGGTCGATTTTCTCTGCCTCTAAACGATCCATCCAAGCGTAAAACTTAGGACAGTTATTGGGAGGAGCAGTTCTAAAGTTCCTTTCAACATAATGGAGGGAGAAAGGTTTTTGAGAAGAAACTAGCGGTTCAGAAAGATGACTGGTAGGGAAAAAGGAATTTTTCTTAGTTATCTCAGGTTGACGATTCTCTGGGAGTGGACCTAAGAATGCTAGAGGTTTGTCAGATAGGGAGAAAGGGATTAATACCTGAGAACGCCATATTTTGGCTTTTTCTTCAGCGAAAGGAGGTTCAGGAACATATTCCTTGCCATCAATGGTGAGTAGTTGTGTGAGCTTCGCAACGGAAGGGAGTGTTTTGTTTTTGCTTGAGCTAGCCATGGAAGAAGTTGAAGGTTTGAAGAAGAAAGGAGTTTTGTTCGTTTTCGTTTACTGAAGCAGAGGGAAAAGATGAAGAGCGAAAAAAGGAAAGAAGAAGAAGAAACAAGGGTTTTATAAGAGTTTAAACCCTAGGAAAATGAAAAATGGACGTTTAATTTTCTTTTTTCTGATACATGTACCCATGTTCCCACATCTGCAGACACGTGGAGGTGAAGGGGCAGTCGTGGGTGGAGACACGTTTCCGTCATAAAGACGTGATTTTGTGAGTCTCGAGAAAAAAGGAGATGTTTGTCATGATTAGATGACGTCAGCAGCGTGGGACAAACAGTGGTACCACCAAGTAGAAGTGGAAACGGTAAAGAGCAATTCGACATATCAAAGATGCCATTATCTCATAAAAAGTCGACATTCGAAAATGGCATCTCTGGGGGGCATTTTGTTACCACAAGAAATTAGTAAGGCATGTTGAAGGCGTAATTAATGAAAGCGCCTTATGGATTTAAGGATTATACCTCACCAAGGGGATGTTTGAAAGAAAAGCTGAGTCCAAGATAAGCAAGAGCTGGGAAAACCACAAGTTACCAGAAGATGAAAGCGACGGAAGAAGCAAGTTGGGTTGAAATCCGTTCTATCGACTAAACCAGAGATTGGGACTTAAGAAGTTCTTGATTGTATCGGACACATAGGGGATGGTGTCGACATAAGTACCAGAGCGGGATAAGTTTGAAATTCAAAATGACTAGTAGTTACAAGGAGAACGAGCGCCAAAGATATGGAGCAGTTTTTAGATCGTGTAGCACGACGTCTGTCTACAGACAGTTATTTTTGGGGTAGTTTTGCCTGTAGACAGTCTCTTTAGTTCATTATAAATAGGGGATCCCACAGAGGACTCCAGGTGTTCACTTTGTACCAAAATCACTTGTAAAAAACTTCACATTCCTAGCGTGAGGAAGCAAGAGTTTTCAAGAGTGCTATGTACGTGAATCACCACATTTACTTCAATGCAATTCCCTTATTTTTCAATTGTTCCCGTTGAACCCTTTGTTTTAATTTCTTTTACGTTTGAATTATCCTTTTATGTTGTCGTCTACGTTGTCGACACTAATTCTATTACGATGATAGAATTCACCAAAAGCGTGTTCGTTGTGTATGTCTTTTGAATGTTATAGTGTTGTCGGTCACGAGTCACCCATAGTCTATAGCATCATCATTTCGTGTGGAAAAACCTTTGCTTGTTCAATATTTTGTCAGAAGTCGTTTCTCACAAAGTTAATAGTCCGTCAAATTGAACAAGTTACCGAGTTACATTAGCACATGTCTTAGGATCAACTGGTCGATCCTGCAAGTAACCCTTAGTTTTAGGCTTAAGGAGGACCAGCGATTGTTTACCAATTTCCACAGTAAACAACAAGATACCCATATGAATTAGGGCTTCCAAGGCAAATAAGCTTCAAACTCTTGATGATTTCTTGATAAAAATGATAAATAAAGAACATGGGGATCCATATATGATTCTTAGAACCAATGTGAACCATTTTTGAATTGATATCCTTGCATTGAGGGTCTCAAACCCTAGTTGTGAGCTTGATAGGAATATATGGACACACATACTACCTACAAAGGACACAAATACAAATATAGACATATTTTGGCATTTTAGTTAGTAAACAAAAGAAAATAAAGTATGATACAATAAAATGGGTTTGGTGATCTCTCCAAATACAAACCCAGTGAATGATGGGTAAGGAGGATGCCAAGGTGTGATCCCAAAGCCAATGCAAATGATGAGATATCATGAGGGATCTTAGGATCAAAATTGAGGTCTTATAGTGATCCCTGCAAGAAGCAAGCCCAAAGATGGATAGGGGGAAGGATCAAGATGTGACCTTATTTATGTGCAAGGATGCAGAAGATATGTGGGATCTTAGAGTTAAAAATTAGGGTATGACAGGGGGGACATTTGGGAACCCTTCACATCTAGAAATAACGTCCTTGGTTTCCCATTCTCTCTTATACCACATGATTGAACTAGCGAAGAGAGAAGCGGATCTTTGGGGCCATGAAAGATTGCTATAGGCAAGGGGTCCTCTTTGAGGCATATTAGTCCTCATCCATAAATGTAAGAGGGGAATACAATAGAGAAAGGTTCCTCCTTTTTTCTCATGCCTTGTATGAAAGGTATAATAGAAATCTGCAAGCAAGAATGACACTAGATTATTGGTTAGGAAGATCTCTACTACCAAGTGATCCATAAAATTGTCTATGTTAGGGAATAGAACAATTCCATGTATCAACAATGCTAAGGTTGTGCTACAGAATTTTGGCCTCTCTTCTTTGATCATTTTCCAGGCATGGTCTTCTAGGAATTTATTTGTAAGACCTTTGAAGGTACCTTTGGGTCCCCAATTGGCCACTAATTCGTTTGCGTTGATACCAAAGACTAAAGATAGTTCAGACAAGGTAAAACCTTCTTCCAACTTAGGGAAGGGATTGAAATTTATCGATTGGCCATTTAAGAAGCCTTTTAATTTCCTCCAAAGTAGGGAACAGTTGAAAATCTGGGAAAGTAAAACATCTTAGTGGGATGTCATAGTAACGAGTTAGGGTTGTGAGCACTCCAAAGTCAACCTTTTCACTTAGGAGGTCCAAGATGTTGCCATAATTCATTCGAAACTTATTATATTTAAGGGATGTAACCCTAGAACTTAGAACCTTCAAGGTATCAGTTTGGGGATCTTTGTATCTGAAGGTGAATGTACTCTTTCTTGATGGAGGATTCATGATTATTTTGCAAAATGTCTTATATTCCTGCGTTAAACAACGAGATGCTAAGAGCTTTGTTTATTGTAATTATGATGTATGGGTGTTTAGCAATGCATGGATGGATGAACGAATTATTGGTTTCTAAAGAACTCAAGCATGGGGTTTAAAATCTGGGATCACCGTGACAAGGAATATAGTTTAATAATGACTGCTTTCGAACCAAGGTTCTCACTCTACAAGATCTAGGGCTTTTGTGAAATTGGGTATAAGACACTGCCCTTAGAGTCATTGACTCCCTTGACTGTCCATCGCTTATGTCAATTTACTTGCCAGGCAACAGCTCCATCAAGGAAATCTACTCTAGTGGGATCTTTGTATCGACCCTCACGAGGAGAGCTCATCGGAGACCTATATTACACGACCATAGGTCTAGGTTGGCCAAGGTTAAATATTCTACAAAAGGGGTCTTAGGGTCACAAACTCTAATGAAGATAAGGATGCTTATGCCAAAATCTTGAAGGTCATCAATACCTTTAAAAGAGTTTACCACTAAGTGGGGTTTTCGCATGTCTATTGCGAAAAGAGCTTCTCGATGGCCAATACTAATCAACCTCTCTTATCTCAATCATACTCTCAGACTCGAGTGGAGAGTCTTTCACACAGGTTTTTCTTTGAAATAATTATTAACTATATTTTTTTGTATCTATTGTCACAGAACTAAAGTCACCAATGAAACAATATTTGCAGTTAGTAAAAAAAAGCAATGAAGGAGTATAGACAGAAAAAATAAATAAACAAGATAAACCCCTATGCACGCAAAAAGACAACCTAAACTAGGTTTAACTTGCTTGGGGAAACTGAGTCCCCAGCAGAGTTGCCAGTTGGTGCGCCTGAGGTTTTTAAACAATCATAAAGTGAAACCGGGACCTAACCATTTTCAAAAATGAAACAGAAGAGTCGCCACCGAATTTTATTTATTCCTAAATAAGGAAAGGGAAAATAGTCAATAAAACCCTTAGGAAAAAGAAATGCATACGTGAAGTGAAATATATATATGGATATGCATTGGTCTCGCAACCGTGATTGGGTTCGGAAGTCAGTTACGCAAGGGGAAGATATTAGCACCCATCACATCCATGATACTCCATGGAAACCATTTAAGTTGTTTGCATGCATGGGTATTTATCTATAAAAAAAATTATCTTTATTATTTATTTACAAAGTGTGAAAGAATGACATTTTGGGTTTTTTATTATTGTGTTCGCCAAGGATTGGGACCCTTGTGCCTACGTATCATTCATCAGGTGATGAAGAATCAGAGCTCTGTAGTTTGGAGTAGGAAATGTTTGTGGGTTGATGATTTTACCTTTGAGAAAAGGGTTTTCGTTGTGATGCCCTAAGGCGTAAAAATGAGTTTGATGGGTTGTGTTGATTTTACCTTAAAAAATGGTTTATGAAAAAGGATGTTTGTGATTAGATTGCACTAAAGTCTACGGGCATAGGTGAATATTCTAGACAAACAAGTCAAGCGTCTTGTGTCCAAAATAATCAGAGTAAGGGTAGGAGAGCTTCATTCTTACTCATTCCCCACGACTTAAGGCTCGTGGCGCACAATATTAATCGTAGTTTCTTTGTTTTTTAAGTTTGATTATGAAAATGTCACTTGATGTTGGATCAAGGGTTTATTGCTTTGATTTTGAAATTGTGACGTATATGAATATTTACATGGTACCCAAGTGTCATATCCCAATTTTGTCCGGGTATTTTAAAATTTTCATAAGTTTGATTTTACCTTTAGTTTGCATCATTTGTATAGCATGACATGCATTTCATCATAAATAATACCTAAAATATCAGCCGGAGTAAACTCTCGAAAATACAGACAAATTGGTTAAATCATTCCTCAAGCACGTGCAAAATCAGCGGGTAAAAAGTTTCGAAATTAAACTTGCAGACGCCAGTATTATTAATCTACAGTTCGTGTAGTTTAACCTGGTGTAGTCGTTATATTTTTCGACAACTTTTTTGGTCGCATTTTGACCCGTCTGGATCTTTTAACCGGTGTAAATTTATTTCAAAATTAAAAGAAATGTTGTATTTTTTCAATAAATATATTTCGTGCTGATCATTTTAGTGCCTCCAGTTTAATTTTTCGACCGAAATTTCGACCGAAATTTATTCACTTCCAGTCATTTTATTTTTATTCTTTCACCAAAAAACTCAGAAAATTTAAATAGGAATTTCCATGGTTTTATTTTATTTTTATCACATTTATTTCCAAGGTTGTGAATTTTATTTGATTTAATTGGTTTAAGTTATTAAAACATCTAGAAGGGGTAACTTTGCCATTTGGAATTGTTTGTGCTTCTCAGATTTAATCTGAATAATTGATTCAAATTAATCAATGATCCTCATTAGCAATCCATGTCTATTTCTATCATCCAATCAAAAATAACATTTAAATTAACTGAATATTAATAATGAAAATAAAGAAATATCTCTTCCCATTTTTTGGAGGCAACTAACGGATTCAGTGGGATTTTGGGACTTCCCCACTCTCTCCTTCCAATGGTTAGAAAAATAATGGAGGTTGCCAGCTAGATCCCAAAAAAAAAAAAGGTCATTCCTCACATAATAATAAAAAGAAAAATAACTCTCTCTAGAGCAGCTCTCCATCGAAAAATACAAAAAGAAAAATGAGCCACCAATACCTAGGGTCCAACCCACTGACTCTCTCTCTGCTCACTAAAAAGCAAAAGAAAAAGAAAACAAAAAGAAAAAGGGAAAGAGACTTTTCCTTTTCACAAAAACATCGCTCTTTCTTCTTTCCCATAACACCACCTTCACCCTTCGTTTCACCGCACACGACTGACGCTTCTCAGCCTCACCTTCACGCTCCCTTCAGCACGCCGCCCACCAAATCATCGGCGTCCAACCACCACTCCTCTGTCTTCGCACACCAAACACCCACCATCATCTCTGACCAAAACACCTTAATCGCCCCTCTGCTTCCTCATCACCACGCCTCCCTTCATTCGCCTTCCTCATCAGCAACCGTGAAAACCTCTTTCACGCTCCCTTCGTCACCTCCGTGCAAACCACATCTCCACGACTCACCTCACGTGCTTCCCACATCATCGAAACAAAACAACCTTCGTCGTCGCAAAACCCTATGCATGCCTCACTCGACCTAACTCTACCTCCGCCCGTACCCGCTACCGTCGCAACAACCATCCTCCTTTGATCTGCCGAAAATAAAACCACTTTACTCTTCCCCTCATAAACCCATCCTTGGCCGTAAATCCATCACCATCGTGAAAACCTTGCTCTTCATCGCCGGTCTTTTTCAACACCACCGTCGCGCATCCTCAACTACAACAACTCTTCCGCTGCAACCTCAAGCTTTTCTAATTTTTCTTCGTGTGCTGGTAAATCCCACAAGTCGCGAACATTACTATCCAGTACGCCAATGATCGATTCTGAGTGATAAAGTGCTTAAGCGGCAACATCAAGCGGATTCGGTTGGTAACACTTCATTTTACAATTTGTTCGTTTGAGATTAATGTATTGTCCTATTTTGATTCAAAGTCGTTGCGACTTGGAGGTTTTTAGTTATGTTTTTAATTGTTGAAGCTTACATAAAACACTCCTGGCAATTACTGCAGTTATGATCAACTCATGTCATTGATTCTGCGTTTTTTCATTTTAGTGGCGTAAACGTGAAAATTGTGCATTACATTCTTTTTTCTCAAGTCTATGTCGACTGCATAAGTTGTAGAAACTTTGTTGGATTTTGAACTCTGAATCGATTTTAGGTTTAAATTAAATAAATGATCATATGCTTTGTGGTGTTCTAATTTCTAACGAGAAACTCGTTTTTCAATTGAGCTTGGGCGCTTGAAGATCAGAATGCCTCTTTTGGTTGATGTTTGTTTGAAAAATTAAGTTAGAAGGCAAGATTGGATTATCACTTTATGTTGTCCTAATTTTATATATAAAAAAAGGGAAAGAAGGATGGATATTTGATTTCACATTTCTCCCTAATAGAACGCATGTTTTCTTACTTAAGGAAAGTTTGTGATTGGTTTGGAAAGTCAACACGATTTCTGTTATTATTATTTATATTTATTTTACCACTATGATTATTAATCAAGCTTAGAGATCTGTTGGTCCAACTTGCTATTATGCCTAAAAGCCCATTACAACTGTGCATATATTATCCCTGTATGTTGAGTTTTCAGTTCGACCAGTACTAGCATGTGCGTTTTATTCGTCATCATTCTATTCATATCAAAAATTTGTAAGAAATAAATATAATTGCATGATGATGTTGGTTTCTGTTTGATTTTGTTACGATAAAATAAGATTTTAATCCATGGATTCGACTTTTATGTGTCGTTATGCCACCCAAAAATTTCAATACATCAATAGATTATTTTCGCCGTGTTATGATCTTGCGTATGACATTAATTTTGTTGTCATTTCGCACAAACCGGGTTTTGAGCACATTGTGACTTATTTATTTCAATCATTTCCAATTAAATTAATTAATTAGTCGAGCTTTGTTTAGATTAGTTAATTTCAATAATTAATTTTAATTATCTTGAATGTTTGACCAAACAATTTTGATAATTATTTTTTTAAATAAGCGATTTAATCGAACTTTAATCAATTAATTTTGATAAATAAAAATTGATTGATTTCTTTCACCATCACAATTTCGCATTATTTCTAAACTAAAACCCATTAAATCTCATTCATAAACAAAACCTTGGTTCAATGCCAAGTGATTCATTTAAAAACTCGATTAACTTCACACCGTGCAAATTCAAATCATCTCTTCCAAATTAATACAATTTCTAAAGAATATTATTTTATAATTTAAACTTGGGATGAAAAAGAATATAGGAAGCGTCCACTTCACTATTTCTCAAGTGCTCGAACGATTGGCGTACGCTATATTGCTCAAATTCTTGTCGCCCAATTAAAACAAACAAATTCAAATCACTTTTTCAAATTAAATATAATTCCTAAAGACTTTATTCTTATAATTAAGCTTTGGATGAAAAGGAGTATAATAAGCGCCCGTTCCACTATCTCTCGAATATTTGAATAATTGGCGTTCGCCATATTGCTCGAATTCTCGTCGTCTAATTAAAACTTTATCAAATTCGAATTCGAAACGTTTCTTCTAAATTAATACAACTTCTAAGAACATTACTTTATAACTTAAACTTCGGATGAAAAGGATGGGAGGCGTTCGCCTCACCATGTCTCAAATAATTGAATGATTGGCGCTCGCCATATTGCTCAAATTATTGACTACCGATTAAAACACGATAAATGGACTTGGATAAAGGAATAAGTGGCGCACGCCTCACTATTCCTAGAATAAGCAAGTGGGAGGCGCACGCATCACTACCGTGCATATTCGATTTCCGCAAACAAACTTTCAATAATAATTTGAATGAAAAATGGAATAGGAGGTGTTCGCCTTATTATTGCTCGAAAGAATTGAACAATTGGTGTGCACCACATTGCTCAATCTTTTGTTGTTCTTCCTCAAAATATAAAACACATTAAACCTAATCTCTCGCCCCCGTGCGACCAACAACTTAACTCTTTTCCGAAAGAACATTGCTTAATCCTTTCAAGTGCGTACACAAACTAGCGGTTAAGTCTCCACCGCGAGTATGCAAGCCAACGTTTAACCGCTAGGATGTGATCTAAGCTTTTGTTCATTAAAACACATCCAACTTATCAAACCTCTTTCATCGCCCTCGTGCGATCGAAACTCTTTTTCAAAAGAACACTGCTTAATCCTTTCTAACACGCATAACAAACTAGTGCTTAAGCCTCCTCCGAGAGTAGACAAGCCAGTGTTTAGCCTTTAGAATGCAATCTAAACAGTTGTTCATTAAAAGACACCAACCAACCGTAGTTCCTTGAACTACGAATGCTCTGATTTCGTTATTGCACCCTAAGGATACATAGGCACGAGATTGCGAGATCTTGGCGAGCACACTAATAAAAAACCTCCATTTCCCCCTTCTGAGGTTTCCATCCATCTCTCTTTTCAATCTTTTTATCACTCGAAGAAAACAAATAACATAAGTTAGCATTTAAATTGCAAGTTTAACTAAAAGGTTCCCGTTGAGTACAACGGGCGTGAGGGGTTCTAATACCTTCCCCTTGCGTAATCGACTCTCGACCCGAATATGGTTGCGACGACCATTATTCAATTTTTCAAAGGTTTTATCGATATTTTCCTATTCCTTCATTAAGATAAATAAAGTTCGGTGGCGACTCTGTTCGAACTAATTTTTTCCGCGACCATCGCGAGGAATCGTATTTTCCGAGATGTGACATCAAGCAAGAAAGTAAAGGGTTTCATTGTAAGGTAGCCCAAGAGAAAGCCTTATGTGTGCAAAAGTGACATAAGCTAATAAGTGGATAATGGTTTTACATTCATGTCTCCCTATGATAATGCCATGATGTCATTCTTACAACAGGAATGTAAGTTACATATGAGATATAAAGTTGAGTAAAAGTGTCAAAAGATTAGGACAAGGTCTCCAAGCAAGGGTCCTAAGTGAATTCCTCTAAGTTCAATGATCGATTATAAGGGAAATGCATCTTTTTGGTCTTATAATTTTATCATGTTTTTGTTGATTTTTATTGTATGATGATAATAAATAAATAACAATAATAAACATGCATGAGGAGTATATACAATGATGATGATGAGTGCTTGAAAGTAAATTACAATGCAATATAATTTACATAAAAGTAAATCATAAGGTAATAATAACAAGATCATAATAACAATGGATAGTGATAAACAAAGTTAGTGGTGTATAAATAGTGGTTAGTCAAATGTATAAAGTAAAGGTGTGAGGATTATATATCCATGTGTTAAATGACTTAAAATATGGCGCATCAAGGGATAACTTATCATTGATGCAAAGTATTGAAGATGATTTTTGATCATCTAACAACAGATTTGAAACAATGAAAGTTATACAACCCTAAGTCCATCTACCAATAATTTGACAAATGGAAGATTGTATCACTTAATGATTACAAATTAACAAGTGAACATTGATTAAGTTAAGGATTGATTTATGTACAAGTTAAGCAATTGAAGCACAAATGTTATAGGGTTATTAGATAATGGAAACAAAACAAGCAAAATGAAACAACAAGTCAGAAACACAAACATGGCTTTGTCTATGTATCAAATGACTCAAGTATGTTTAAATAGAGGCAACCTATCAATGCCTCAAAGTATCATGAATGTTCCATTGATCATTCATTGATAGATTTGAAACATTGAAGGTTTCATCAACCTAAATATCCAAGGTCATGACCTAATATATTTCATTAACCATCATCAATCAAGACATGAAAAGTCAATAAAATAAGTCAAAATAAAATAAAACAAGGGTGATATAAAATGAAAGGGAAAAAAATAAGTCAAGTTTGTATTGAAAATATTTTGATCAGAATTAATATGAGTGGTGAAAAAATTAAAACCAAAATGAAAGAAAATAGTTGAAAATAAGAAAACAAAACAAAAGAAAGAAAAATGGACAAAATAAAGTGAGGGTACTGGAGGTTGAACCCTTGACCTTGGGGTTATGGGTTCAACCCCCATCCACTTGGCCAAGTGGCTTGTGGTGTTAGTCAGCGTATCCAGATAACAATATATTAAATCAACCATAAAATAAAACATGCACGCTAAATGAGCCAATCATAGCAAGCCACAATAAATTTTTAAATTCAAACGCGTGTGAGGTATTAAACATGTGAGGTGGTCTTCAACGTCAGAACATCAAAAATCAAACACCCGAAACTCGTGTTTTTATAGGGAATTAAACATGGATTCCACCTCCCCACACTTCATCGTTATCATCTCCACACTCATGAGCCATTGATTGGCTCTGAGTATGGAGAATTTCTTAAGAACACAAAAATGGAGTTTGACCTAAACATAAAATTAAATGGTTGATAATGGATAATCAGGATTTAGACCATGGGGTTAAGCATCAATGAAGAATTTCGAGCAAAAGGGTAACTTGTTTAAGTGGAAAAGATGAGTGAAACTACCTGGTCGAAATCAATCTCAAATGGTGACTCCGATGACTATGGATAACTCATGGAAGGTGGTTGCAAGGTGTTTTGGTGTTTCGGAAAGTTTGAATGAGGTAGTGCGAAGGTTTCTAGGTGCTTAGCTTGGATTGAAAGGACTCAAAACTTAGAAAGTGGAACTCTATTTTTAATGGAGAAACTCGGTTTTGAGGCAGAGTATATTTGGCTTCAAAATCTTGAGAAATGAATGGAATACCTTACCCTATTTATAGGGAAGGTGATGAAAGTGTTGGGTGAGAGAAAGAGGGAGGTTTGCTCATAAATGGGGTGAGGCTTAAAACATGACAAAGTGAGACTTGTGGTGGAAGTGTTATTGTGCTTCTGACCTGGTTCTTCCTTCCACTCAGTTGGTTTGCACCCTAGCATCAAAAAGGAGGGACACAGATGTTTGGAGGTTTTGCTTTTGCCATTTTGGGAAAACATTGATTTTTGGCACATGACTCGGGTTCCCATATGTGTGACCTATTTTCCTTCAAGTTATACATGTAAACATGTCATGACGTGTTATGCAATGTATTTAGAGTTAAATGAGATCAGAATGCACGAGTTTAATGACTTTGTGCACCAAAATGCAAATTCAGACTAAGTGTGGTCTCGTGTGTGCAACATGGCAAGTCAACAACTTTGAACATGGGACAAATGAAATTGGATCGTGAATTTTGCATGAAACTTGTGCTAATTTCTCTTTGCCATACCCTTAATCATTTTCAAAAAGAATTGGGTCAAAAGGAGTTGTGGTTTGGAAATGACAATGAGGTAAAGTGGGGATCATGGGCATGATTCTAGGTCTCGCTAGGCATCTTGACCAGCTTGGCCAATCCAAAAATTTAGGTTCTTTCCCATTGAATTAGGTCTTGGACCTTGAAACAAAGTTGAACAGGGATTCAGTTAGAACATTTAGCTCAAAGAAGATCATCAAAAGGTTGAAAGGTGAAAAGGTTATCGGGTTTGGATCAAATGGTAGGCCAAACTTACCAAAACGTGACCAACCAACATGACCTAGAAATGCCATTTTGAGATTTCTTGATTTTTAAGGCACTGTAATGGATGTTTAAAGCTCATATGATTGTATCTTAATGGGAAATTAGGCTTGGTGATTGGTGGGATGATTTTTAGGTCAAGTCCATGGGTGAAATCAAGGCATTGAAAGCTCAAAGTTCAAGATGAAGCCAATGACTTGTACCATGGATGAAATATGTGTTTGCTTGATGAATTGTGGTTGAAAATGGGTTTAATTGAAGGTGAATAAAGTGTTGAATGATAGGATGATCAAATGAGGTAAGGCATATAATCAAAGGATTACACAAACTAGGGTTTCTTAGACCACAAGTTTCATCAAGAGCCATAGCCAGACAAATAAGGGTTTTGGGGTGAAAGAGATGTATTGAGGTGATTCAAAGGGTTATGACATGAACAAAGTTTGGATATTATGGGTCCTTAAAGGTATGGTCAAGGCACAAAGTGAATCATGACTTGTACAAGCCATTGAGGGTCAAGAATTAGGGTTGAGGTCCTTGGGTGGCCAAATAAACCTTCACATGTCTTAAATGAGGGTTCACTACTCAATTAGGGTTTTGGAGGCGAGGGAGTTATCTTGAGTGATCCTCCAAGACTCAAGGATGCTTGAGGATGAAGATTATGGTTAAGGTGGCTTGGGCACACCTCAACATGATTAGAGGATCTTAATTCTTCTTATATGAACCTCATGCATTGAGTTTGTGGATCATTATGGATGTATATGCACATGAGGTGATGTATGCTCATGTATTAGGGTTATGAGGATTGTGTGAAGGTGGGATAAATTTTAGGGTATGACAATCTTAAAATAGATGGTTCAAATTATTCCGAGACAGGGTGAATGCTTGTAGTGTCATGGACATTGGTTAAACTGGTTACAAATACACATGCTGAGGTCCGATTGTTCATGGGGGTTGAGAATTTATGAGAAGATTGATAGAGGATTGAGAAATGATATTTTGATAATACAATTCCCAAATGCTCATGTTCAGGTTCTAACTAGACTTGACTACTCATACCACCATCCAATATTGGTTTCACTAACTGATAACGACCATAGAAGGCTACCTAGAGCTTTAAAGTTTGAATGCGCTTAGGTGTTAGAAGATACATATGATAAAATTCTTAAAAAGGCTTGGAAGGAAGGTAACAGTTTATGTGTAAACTTAAAGGAAATTTGTTCTCAAGCCATCAAATGGAAGCTTCATACCATCAGAAGTATCCAGAAAGAAAATAATCATATTATGGTAAGGATTAGAAGAATCTAAAAAGTAACGCAAGATGGAAGATGTCATGTCGGGATTAGAAAAATTGAGAAGGATTTACAACTCAAACTTGCTAGAATTATGTACCAGGAAGAACTTTCTTGGTTTCAAAGAGCCAAGACAAAATGGTTAGTGGATGGATATAAAAACAATAGGTTCTATCATACTAGAGTCGTGCAACATAGAGGAAGGAAAATCATTCATTTGCTAAAATACTCTGAGGGAAAATGGATTAAAGATGCAAACACAATCAAATTTATGTTCAAAGAGAACTACCAAGACTTGTATATAATTAAGAGAGATACAATAGGTTGGGTGTAGACTAAAAGTGGATTCCCTAAGTTGGATAGTCACACAGTCATTTGCTTGAATGAAGAACTGCAAAATGAAGAGATAAAATAAGCTCTCTATGACATGGCTATGTGGAAGTCGTCAGGGCCATACGACTTTCTCGCGGGCTTTTATCAGAATAGTTGGCAGATACTTTGAGGTAATTGTAACACCCCAAAATTTGCCCTCCTCATTCATGCATTCATTTAGCATTTCATATTGCATTTCATCATGTCAATCAGAATTAGATCCAAAAAAAAAAAAAAAAACGAAAAAAAAAAAAAACGAAAAAACGAAAAAAAAAATAATAATAATAATAAAAAAAAAATTTAATTAATTAATTAATTAAATAATTAAATAAATAAAATATAATAAAAAATTTTGGACTTGGACCTTTCTCAAAAGCCCACTAAGCTACCAATATTAGCCTATAAATACTAGAGTTTCATTGAAACAAAAGACACACAGAAGAGGAGAAGAAGGAAGAGAAGCAAAATACTCTGAGGTTTCCTTGGAATAAAACCCTGAGAAAAAAGATAGTGAGAGAAGACCTAACGGAGTTCAGAGCAGCCTCCAAACCCTGAAGGGAACTCAACTACACAGAATCACCTCTGCCTCACATAAACCCTGAAGATTGTTTTGTAAACCTCACGGGTGCAGCTCAATTTCAATCAAGCTCTCCAATCAGGTTTGCCATTATTCCCATTACCTTTGCCCATGGGTTTAATATGTATATGAATGTATAAACAATGCCTTGAATGTTTAACCGTTTAATTTTTTAGTGTATGCCACAGGGTTTGAGTTTTTCTGAAACCATACTGTTGATCATGAAAAAAATGCTTATGGTGTTTCACTAACCCTTTTGTTGAATTTTTGTGAGGGCTCGCATGACTTTTGCAGGGATAACTTGCGTGGTTTCCCACTTTATTTGTGGGATAACCCCTGGAGGTTCATTCCGATTACCTGTACTGACCCACTTTCTTTGATGATGTTAGCTTGGAAGGATCTCAGGGTTTCCCATTCCTCTAATTGTTGTTACTTCGGATCTTTATCCGCGTGGTACTTTTACATTTTTCCCGCATTTTACTGCTTTCCTAGCTGGAAGACCTCGATAGGAGGCAATGTTTTGTGTTTACCTCAAGATACATGTTTTGTGTTTTGTGTTCGTATCCCTGCAGGTAGCGCGGTTCCTTCATCAAGGACTGCCTTTTTGCCCTCGAGCATCCCAAACCCTAAAACTCAAAGCAACACGTTAACTCCTTCTACTACAGGCGAGTAAGTCTCCAAAGGTCGAGCATCCGGTAGATTGCGTAGTGACGTCGTTCGTCCAAAACCCAATCCATAACCCCGTAGTTAGCCGAACTACGTTTTGCTCTGATTCTCAGGCCAGATGAGATACGTAGGCATAAGACGCGATGTCTTAGTGAGCACACATCCCCCCAACCCATAGGTCAGCCGAGCTACGAAGACTCTGATTCTCATATTCAGATGAGATACGTATGCAGTGGATGCGACATCCGCGCGAGTCATTTTCATTTAACCTTTTTTTTTTGGCAAACAGCACAAGATAAACCCACACCCTTTAGACAAGAACTACAAAAGTGGATCCCGTAGAGTACTACGGATGCGTAGGGGTGCTAATACCTTCCCTTTGCATAACCGACTCCCGAACCCAAGATTTGGTTGCGAGACCCCGTCTTGTCCTTTCCTCTTTTCAGGTTTACTTCGAGTGTTTCCTTTCCCTCCTTTGGGATGAATAACGCACGGTGGCGACTCTTCTGTCTTTTTCTTTCGCCGGTTGTTTTTTTTTCGCACTGTATTTTTCAGGTTGCGACAGCTGGCGACTCTGCTGGGGAAAGAAGTTGACCTCTTGCTGGTCCATCTGCCCTAAGCGAGTCCCTCCTAGCTTTTGTAGTTTGTTTGTTTATTGGGTGTTCATGCTTTTGTGCAGTTACTTATTTACCTGCTTTACCTTATTGCATTGTGTATATATCATTGATGTTTCTGTTGGCTGGCTGCTTGGTGATCTTTGTGAGATGAGTTCTATACCCGAACTCGAGTGCACTTAGGATAGGAGAATGGCATAGTCTTGTCGACTTGTGTGGAGTTATTCCTTAGCGAGTTGACTTGCAAGCCCATTCACTTGGTGGAGGTCATGTTGAGATCAATAATGTCACATAAGTAAGTTGTGGTTAGACATTACTTGTTCCAATATAGACCTAAGAAGCCGAGGACCTTAGTTTACCAAACCCATCTTGGCCTATTCGTAGGACGTAGTGCGAAAGTCGTTCAAGTGTGAGATTTGATACGATTGTTACGCGATACTACACTCATAAGAGTCTCTGTTGAGAATATTGTTGGAATACGAGTAGTCGTTCCTCTGATAATATCCGAAAGATGGGATTATGACTATGGGAACCTTTTGTAGAACATGTTTGGCAGGTTTAAACCTTAGTACACTCCTTTTGGGTGGTTCTTAACCTAAACTCCATGCTCGTGACTTGCAACAAACCCTTGATTCATGGTTAATCCGATCAGGTATCCTTAATATCAATGAAACTCGGGTGTTGATAAGGTGTAAACCATAATCCACCAAAATGGGTGGTTGATATTAAGGATAACATGATCCATCCCATGACCTTTGTTTGGTGTGCTCTTAATTTCTCTCCAGACAGTGCAACCTGACAGATGTTCAAGCGGATCCATCAATTCTGATTGACATGCCTTTGCATTGCATAATATCATCTGCATATTTGCATCCAACATCTCATGCTTATTCATTTGCAGGGTATTCCCTTTCAAAACGGGGGTGCCTTAAAACTGAACAAGCAGTGCATCGCATACCATGCATATTAACTTTTGTCTGTTTTGCAGGTGTCACCGCAGTGTCTAATGTTTGTTCCCTGTATCAGGCAGTTATTGGTCCCAAGCGAGTT
Organism: Lathyrus oleraceus; assembly: GCF_024323335.1. Lineage (NCBI taxonomy): Eukaryota > Viridiplantae > Streptophyta > Magnoliopsida > Fabales > Fabaceae > Lathyrus > Lathyrus oleraceus. The sequence continues at coordinate 462,016,597 of NC_066585.1, forward strand.
CACAGATACCCGACAAAGGAAAACCGTCCACGACTAGCGATGGACCAAATACAGAAAGAGCTGGCTGATATGCGTGAAAGGATGGATCAGTTCATGACATTGATGACTGGTATGGCAGCAGGCCAAGAAAAGCTGAGGGAATTGGTTGAGCAACCGAGGCCCAATCCAGATTTGGAGATACCAAATGCTGAGGGAAACCCTGGTAACCCTGGGAACGCTGATAACCCTGTGAACACTGGAAACGCGGGTAACGCAAATGTTGATGGAAACCCGGGTAATGTTGGCAACACAGGGAATGTTGGAAATGGTATTGGCGAAAGGTACAATGTGAATCAAGGAATTCGGATTAACGGGCACCCCGTTACTGAAGATTATCAGTGTGATCAATTTTCTTTGCACGACGAGGCCCTCGAGACCACTCGCCGTATGGATGAGCTTGCTGAGAAGCTCAAATCTTTGGAGTCTCAAAATTCCTTAGGCTTTGATGTCACAAATCTTGGTCTGGTTCAGGGAGTAAGGATTCCTCACAAGTTCAAACCCCCTACTTTTGAGAAATACAACGGGGCTTCTTGCCCACGCACTCATCTCCAATCTTATCTGGGAAGGTTGGGAGCTCACACGGAAGATGAAAAGCTGTGGATGTACTATTTTGAAGACAGTCTAACTGGAGCTTCTCGTGAATGGTATTCTCATTTGTCTCGTACTACCATCAAGAGCTGGAAAGACTTGGCAGAGGCTTTTGTCAAGCAATATCAATACAACTTGGACATGGCTCCAAATCGGACCTTGTTGCAAGGTATGTCTCAGACTGCCAAGGAAACCTTTAGAGAGTATGCTCAGCGTTGGAGACAGATTGCTGCGTCCGTCCAACCCCCTATGTCTGAAAAGGAGATGGCGGACATGTTCATGAACACTCTTCAAGGTAATTATATTGAGAGATTGGCTGCTTGCCCGTCAATCAGCTTTGCAGAGATAGTAATTGCTGGAGAAAGAATCGAGAGTCTGTTGAAGATGGGCCGAATTCAAGACAATAGTGCTTCCAACTCATCAGGTCCCAAGAGACCGTTTGCTGGTAACGGTCAGCGAAGAAAAGAAGGCGAGACAAGCGCTGTGTATGCCGGCAAAGGCAGGGGTAGAGGACGCCCTAATTATTATCAAGATCAAGTGGCCGCAGTCACTATTCCAACACCTGTTCCTCAACCGCAATATCATCCGCAACAACAACCCAGGTACAACAATCAACAACAAGGAGGTAATCCGGGTCAGCAGAGACACTATCAACAACGTCCAAGGCAGACGGACCGGGTCATCGAGCCAATCCCAATGCCTTATTCAGTATTACTTCCCAAGCTGATTGACATGAATCTGGTTACGTTGAGAACTCTGGCTCCACCAATCGATCCCAATAATTTGCCCAGAGGTTATGATGTCAACGCCAGATGTGCTTTTCACTCCAACGCACCTGGCCATACTACAGATAATTGCAAGGCTCTCCAATTAAAGGTACAAGATTTGAGAGATGCCCAGGCTATCAATTTTGCTCCGGTGCCTAATGTTATCCAGAACCCGATGCCGGCTCACGGCGGGCAGGGGATTAATGCTGTCGAAGTGGTTGAAGCTGGTAATGCCCAAGGCTGGGGCAAATTTGTGGAGCCAGTCATCAAAGAAGACAAGTTTGGATTGGGGTATGCTCCGGGATCTCAGAAGAATGAAACCGGTACTCTCTCCAGCGGGGGTTTGGTTTCCCCCCACATCGTCAATGCTGCAGATGAAGACAAGGCTGACAGCGACTGTGACTTAGATAGCTGGATTTGCCCGTATGTCCCAGGAGAAAAGCTCGACAACTGGTCGTCCGAAAAACCGTCCGGGTTACTCTACTGAAAGAGTGATTTTTATTGTTTTCCTTTATTACATGCATAATAAAGTCTTACACTTTGCCCAAGGTGTAACGGCTCATTTGTAGGGCCATCCATTTAGTTATGTTTCGCAATTATTTTTATCATCAATAAATGACGGCTTTTGCAAACAATTTTGTGTTCTCTTTCTTTCAGTTTTTTTTACTTTTTACAAAAAAAATGGCAATGTTTCTTTTTTCGTTTTTCCTTTCTTTCAAAAAAAAAATCTCTCATTCTAAGGTAAAGCATGATCCTCCATCATGCAAAGCCGACCACTCGGATCTCACTGCTAACGACACTGCTATGGCCAAGTATGACTTCGACAATCCTATTTATCAAGCCGAAGAAGGGGCTGAGGAAGATTGTGAATTGCCTGAAGGGTTAGCCAGCTTGTTGAAACAGGAGGACCGAGCTATTACACCTTATCAGGAGGTGGTTGAGACCATCAACGTTGGTACCGAAGACGACAAGAAAGAGATCAAGATCAGGGGCCAGTCTACAGGCCGAGAGGAAAGACCGTTGATCATGTACTTGACTGTGTTAGAAAGGTCAATGGGTTGTGTGCTCGGTCAGCATGACGAGTCAAGTCGAAAAGAGCATGCAATATACTACCTTAGCAAAAGTTTACCGACTGTGAACAAAGATACTCATTGCTCGAGAAAACTTGTTGCGCTTTGGCATGGGCTGCTCGCCGACTAAGACAGTATATGTTGACTCACACGACTCTATTGATATCAAAAATGGATCCAGTCAAGTATATTTTTGAAAAGCCATCACTTACCGGAAAGGTTACTAGGTGACAAATGATACTGACAGAGTATGACATCCAATACACTTCACAAAAAGCCATCAAGGGAAGTGTCTTGTCAGACTATCTTGCAGAGCAACCGATTGATGATTACCAACCTATGAGGTTTGACTTTCCTGATGAGGACATCATGTTTCTCAAATCGAAAGATTGAGAGGAACCACTCCCGGAGGAGGGGCCTGACCCTGAATCCAAATGGGTTATGATGTTTGATGGGGCGGTCCACGTCAATGGTCGCGGAGTTGGTGTAGTATTGATCACACCGGAAGGGGGTTCATATGCCATTTGGTGCCAGAATAAATTTTCCCTGCACCAACAATGAAGCCAAATACGAAGCTTGTATCCTAAGACTTGAGGAAGCCGTCAATATACAGATTAAAACCCTGGATGTATACGGGGATTCAGCTTTGGTCATCAATCAAACCAACGGGAAATGGTGCTATGCTGGAACTACGTACCCATAATTGACGTATCTCGGTCAGAGACGAATGAAGAAAGCATTTGGTCAGAAAGTGCGCCCTCGGGGGTATCAAGTCGGTGAATTGGTACTCAAAATATTTCTTCCTCCCAACACAGATCACAGGGGCAAATGGACACCGAACTATGAGGGTCCGTACGTGGTTAAAAGGATTTTCTATGGCGGAGCTTTGACGCTAACAACCATGGAGGGCGAAGGATTCCCGTCCCCTATTAACTCAGACGCGGTTAAAAATACTTCGCATAAAATAGACCCGCTGGACAGTAAAAAGAATAGTCCAGGCAAAAAAGGGGCATCCCGACGAACCAAAAAAAAAAAAGAATAAAGAGGTTCGGGCAAAAATTAGGGATATATAAAAAAAAAGAGTACACCCGGTGAGTCGAAAACCCAAAAGGGCGGCTCAGGCAAAAATGGGTATCCCGGTGGATTGAAAACCCGAAAAGGGGGCGATCCAGGCAAAAGTTAGGGAATAAGCGAATGACTATGATCTGAGTTCATCAGTGTTATATCACCGTTTCATTCAATCCGGCAATCTTCGAAGGTTAAAGATCGACTAATCATCCACTTCAGAAAGCAAGATGAGCAGAGCCTCTTGAGGACATACGAGCCATAGCAGAGTCAAAACTCAGTGGGACCCCGTTTCCACATTGCCATTAGGATAGTTCTCTTTTTATAGCGATCACCTCTTTTCAGGGATCAGCTTCCTGATACCCTCGCCTATTCCTGGCACAAATTTTCTCCCCAGTAAGAGTCGAATAATTCAGTTAAAGAGCCTCTTTATTTTTCATTTATCAGTTTGTTTGCAAAAATGTCCGAATTTTTGATAAAACATATTGCATATGAACATAATGGTGGCTTTTGCAGATGATTTGCACAGGAAAACATTTAAAATTGCTTTGAATGTGCTTAATCCCGAACGGTGAATTCAAACCGAGTAATTCCCCCGAGGCATACGTGTATTTTTGGTTGCAGGTCACAGGAACCGGATGCCAAGTCATGAATCCTCATCCCCAAGCGGTTGACAAAGTCTCTCCTCAGCAGAGCATGTTCCCCAACAGAGTTGACAGTATCCAGACTGTCTATCCCCAGTAGAGTTGACAGTATCCAGACTATATATCCCCAGCGGAGTTGACAGTGTCAGACTGTATCTTCCTAGCAACAGCGGAGTGGTTGCATACCCAACGGACAAGAGGTTGGTGTTCCCAGTGTTCATCTCATCCCCAGCATTATTTCTAACAGATTTGTTCTAATCCCCAGCTAGAGGGCGATTAGCAAGTTCATATCCCCAGCAAAGGTCGTTTCCTACGACATTTCCCCAGAAAGTGTTTTCCCCACAGACTCTCCTCACAGAGCCTCGCCGAACAAAGTTTCCATAGTTGATACTCCCCCCGCAAGGTCAACTTTTCAAGCAGCCAATTTATTTTTGGTGGCTCATTGGTCCCGGCAGACGGATCATTCCCCACAGAGCATTCAAGGATTGATACAACGATCTGTTCCCTACCGGAGTTTGCTTCCCCAAGCAGATTTCTTTTTTACACCATGCATAACATTTGCATTTGCATGCATATCATATCAAGCATACACATAAGCTGATAAACAGGTTCTTCCAAGCAGACTGAAGAATTACTTTACAACCAAGGTCATGAGATCCAGCCAGAGGATCAAGCGTGAGTGATCCAGCCTGAGGGTCGTTTTGAAGATTCAGCCTGAGAATCATTTTCCAGTGATCCAGCCTGAGGGTCATTTTGAAGATTCAGCCTGAGAATCGTGTTCCAGTGATCCAGCCTGAGGGTCATTTTGAAGATTCAGCCTGAGAATCATTTTCCAGTGATCCAGCCTGAGGTTCATTTCGAAGATTCAGCCTGAGAATCGTGTTCCAGTGATCCAGCCTGAGGGTCATTTTGAAGATTCAGCCTGAGAATCGTGTTCCAGTGATCCAGCCCGAGGGTCATTTCGAAGATTCAGCCTGAGAATCGTGTTCCAGTGATCCAGCCTGAGGGTCATTTCGAAGATTCCCCAGTGAAGTCGCCTACAAGCTTTATTTCCCCAGCAAGCCCAAGTCTAATTGAGGAGTCGTTACAACATGTTCTAGCCCGAAGAATATGTACGAAGCCCAAAAGTGGAATATTCTCGAAGTTGCATATCTAATATGAAGGTTGGGTGTAGATTTCAAAAGAGGGTCAACCAACGCATGCCTCAGATGCGGGATCCTAATGATGGGAATTTATCATCAAAACAATCCAGATCTAGCCAGAAGATCGAAGTCAGGTCTAGCCCGAAGACCGGAAATAGATTCAGCCAGAGAATCGAAGCAATTCAGATCTAGCCAGAAGATCGAAGTAGATTCAGCCAGAGAATCGAAACAAAGGAGATCTAGCCAGAAGATCGAAGAAGATCTAGCCAGAAGATCGAAGTCAGGTCTAGCCCGAAGACCGGAAATAGATTCAGCCAGAGAATCGAAACGATTCAGATCTAGCCAGAAGATCGAAGTAGATTCAGCCAGAGAATCAAAGGAAATAGATTCAGCCAGAGAATCGAAACGGAGGAGATCTAGCCAGAAGATCGAAGAAGATCTAGCAAGAAGATCAAATTCGTATCCAACCCGAGGATCAAAATTAATATCCAACCAGAGGACTAAATTGAGTATAGGTTCAGCCAGAGGATCGACACTCCAGATTAAGCCAGAAGACTGATTCAGATCCAGCCAGAGGATCGGAAGAAAAATAAACAGCGCGGTGTATTTCCGCGTTTTTGTGGTGTTCTCGGAGCGCAAATTTTTGGTCTATCTTTGGTATTCAATCACAGCTCACCCCATTTGTCTGATAAGCTGTTCGCTTTCATCCTACTCGGGTTAGCTGATGATTGAATAGGGGCAGCTGTAACACCCCAAAATTTGCCCTCCTCATTCATGCATTCATTTAGCATTTCATATTGTATTTCATCATGTCAATCAGAATTAGATCCAAAAAAAAAAATAATAATAATAAAATAAAATAAAATAAAAAACGAAAAAACAAAAAAATAAAATAAAGAAAAAATAAAATAAATAAATAATAAAAAATAAAAATAAAAATAAATAATAATAAAAAATTTTAATTAATTAAATAAATAATTAAATAAATAAAATATAATAAAAAAATTTGGACTTGGACCTTTCTCAAAAGCCCACTAAGCTACCAATATTAGCCTATAAATACTAGAGTTTCATTGAAACAAAAGACACACAGAAGAGGAGAAGAAGGAAGAGAAGCAAAATACTCTGAGGTTTCCTTGGAATAAAACCCTGAGGAAAAAGATAGTGAGAGAAGACCTAACGAAGTTCAGAGCAGCCTCCAAACCCTGAAGGGAACTCAACTACACAGAATCACCTCTGCCTCACATAAACCCTGAAGATTGTTTTGTAAACCTCACGGGTGCAGCTCAATTTCAATCAAGCTCTCCAATCAGATTTGCCATTATTCCCATTACCTTTGCCCATGGGTTTAATATGTATATGAATGTATAAACAATGCCTTGAATCTTTAACCGTTTAATTTTTGAGTGTATGCCACAGGGTTTGAGTTTTTCTGAAACCATATTGTTGATCATGAAAAAAATGCTTATGGTGTTTCACTAACCCTTTTGTTGAATTTTTGTGAGGGCTCGCATGACTTTTGCAGGGATAACTTGCGTGGTTTCCCACTTTATTTGTGGGATAACCCCTGGAGGTTCATTCCGATTACATGTACTGACCCACTTTCTTTGATGATGTTAGCTTGGAAGGATCTCAGGGTTTCCCATTCCTCTAATTGCTGTTACTTCGGATCTTTATCCGCGTGGTACTTTTACATTTTTCCCGCATTTTACTGCTTTCCTAGCTGGAAGACCTCGATAGGAGGCAATGTTTTGTGTTTACCTCAAGATACATGTTTTGTGTTTTGTGTTCGTATCCCTGCAGGTAGCGCGGTTCCTTCATCAAAGACTGCCTTTTTGCCCTCGAGCATCCCAAACCCTAAAACCCAAAGCAACACGTTAACTCCTTCTACTACAGGCGAGTAAGTCTCCAAAGGTCGAGCATCCGGTAGATTGCGTAGTGACGTCGTTCGTCCAAAACCCAATCCATAACCCTGTAGTTAGCCGAACTACGTTTTGCTCTGATTCTCAGGCCAGATGAGATACGTAGGCATAAGACGCGATGTCTTAGCGAGCACACATCCCCCCAACCCATAGGTCAGCCGAGCTACGAAGACTCTGATTCTCATATTCAGATGAGATACGTATGCAGTGGATGCGACATCCGCGCGAGTCATTTTCATTTAACCTTTTTTTTTTTGGCAAACAGCACAAGATAAACCCACACCCTTTAGACAAGAACTACAAAAGTGGATCCCGTAGAGTACTACGGATGCGTAGGGGTGCTAATACCTTCCCTTCGCATAACCGACTCCCGAACCCAAGATTTGGTTGCGAGACCCCGTCTTGTCCTTTCCTCTTTTCAGGTTTACTTCGAGCGTTTCCTTTCCCTCCCTTGGGATAAATAACGCACGGTGGCGACTCTTCTGTCTTTTTCTTTCGCCGGTTGTTTTTTTTTTCGCACTGTATTTTTCAGGTTGCGACAGTAATATGACTAACTACATCAAAGACTTGTGGCACAGGGTGGCTGCCATATCATAGGTAAATTGCATAGACCTGTGTCATATACCCAAAGTAGAAAGTCCTCAGATTGTTCACCAATTTAGGCCAATCTATTTATGTAATTCTATATATAAAGTCTTTAGTAAAATAATTATGAATATGAAGAGACACTATATGGATACGATTATCTCTCCAAACCAAATAGGATTTATCCCAAAAGGTTTATACATGAGACTATTGTGGTGGCACATGAAGTGTTACATAATATGCATAAACTCAAAGTAAAACATGGTTACTTTGCCATTAAGGTAGACTTCGCCAAGGCCTATGACAAGTTAAGTTAGAATTTTATGGATTAGGTTCTAAAAGAAGTTGGAATCCCAATTAAGCTATGCCAACTTATAATGGAAGAAATTACTTCAGTTAGAATTAGGGCCCTTTAGAATGGAAAGAGAAGTGAATATTCCGACACTAAGAAATGTCTAAGATAATGAGATCTTTGTCACCTAATCTTTTTGTCCTATGTATTGACAAACTCTCTTATGTGATCAATGATTTTATGGAAATCAGAAAGTGGGATTGCATAAAAGCTTAAAGAAAATGTCCTAAAATCTCACACCTAATGTTTGTTGATGATTTGCGCTCCATCTCATATTCAAAGGAAAATCCTTCATGTGCCAAGTCTTAAAGAATCTGCTGAGCTTGAAACTTATCTTAGGGTGCTTTTGTCAATAAGAAGTCTAAAGATTAAAATTACTATTATTTGATAGAAAAGGTCAAAAGTAAGTTGGCAAGTTGGCGATGTAAGCAACTTTCCTTTGCAGGAAGAGTGACACTTGCAAAAGCTGATTTGGAAGCCTTAGCTACATATACAATGATGACTAATGTTGTTCCAAAAACATGTCTAAAGGAAATGCAAAGATACCATAGGGAGTTTGTTTGGGGAGATAGGGAGGAAGACAAGCATATGCATATTGTAAGATAGAGTGAAATCACTAAAATAAAAAAAACACAAGGGGTTGGGCTTGAGAAATCTAGTGGATATGAACAAAGCTTGTATTGTAAAGTTGGGTTGGCACATAAAAAAAGGGGACAGCACAGTCCGGTATGCAGTTATGCAAGGAAAATACACATATCAGAGGCAGAGAAACAATAAAGTTATTGCCAAGTCATATGATTCTAGCTTGTGGAAACACATAGTGAACATATGGAAAATTCTTGTTGACATGTCCTTTTAGGAAGTTGGAAACGACACTAAGATCAAAGCTTATGAAGATGCTTGGGCTGAGCCTAGAATCAAGCTTTAAGATGTAATGATTGTAGCGGTAAATTCATGACCATTAAGCTATGGATAAACTTAACGTCAATAAAACCAGAGTCGCCACCGTGCTTTTATTGTTTCCAAGGGAAAAGGTAAAAGTACGAACAAAACCCAAAGATAAGAAGTTTTCAAATCAAAACTAATAAAATGCCAGAGATTACAAGTAAGGGGGTTGGTTACACAGAGGGAAGGTGTTAGCACCCAAAGTGTCATAGGTACTCCTAGGGAGCCCTTTTTTGTATCCATATGTGTTTTTGTACAAAATGATGTTTGCAATAAATAGAGTGGAGGGATGAGAAAAGAATTCATTAATTATATTTTTGTGTTTGACAAGACCTTCGGACTTGTGCCTACGTACCAACATAAAAATGAGGGATCAAAACCTCGTAGTTCATGGTAACCATTTCAAAGTGAATAAGTTGCTTTTAACAAAATTTTAAGTTTGAAGGAGGTACAAAGGGGCCTAAAAGGTTTGAATGAGTGTTAGTTCTTTTTGGATTTTGAAATTCTAAGTCAATATGATTAGATTCATTTACAAGTTGATTAAGAAAAGAGTTTGAAAATGCAATGGCATAAGGCAAAAGTTTCTAATTTACAATCAAGTCTAAGTTTGGAAATCACAAACAAAGAAGATTTTAAAAGGAGGGAGAGATTTGAAATTTAAGAAGTGGGGAGGAGATGAAGAGACTAATCCTAAGCAAAAATTTAAAAGTTAAGAGTTGAAAAGATCTGACCAATGGGATGCAATCCAATAGACAAGAATGTCATATAGAAACCCAAGTTTCCCTTGGACTTTAGAATCAAGCAATATCAATACACACAATAGCAAGGTGAAGAATAAAGCATAAAATAAAGATAGCTACATCCAAGCTTATCCACTCCATGATCTTCTTCATAATCTCCCATGTATCAGATGATCTACTCCTTGAATGGCTTAGAATAGCTCATTAGACACAGGTTCAAAGTAACAGCTTCATTAAAATCGTGTTGCAAATGAACTCAAATGGATCTTCAACACTTGTATCAGATGAAAGTTCACTTCTCAAGCACTTGGTTTCATGAAAGTTGGAATTGGCCAAGTTCTTTTGCATAGGCAGTGTTGCCTAATTATAAGTCCAATGTCTCAGCTCAAATCCAACAGTCCACACAAATGTCTTTTAGGGTTTTTGTTATTATTATGTACATTAAGGTCAAAGGACCACAAACACAAATAAGTATATACAATCACAATATAATCACAAAGTATGGCTCAAGTGAGCAAAGTGAAAGTGGAATTAAAATAAACAAGTGAAATGGTATGAATAATGGTAAATGAATAAAGACTTGAATTTAAAGTGCATAAAAGTAAATGGCTTGAAATTAAATGTTAGGTGTTAGTCGATTAGAAGTTAGTATTGCTTTTGATTTTATTTTGTTTAAGTCATTCTTTGGAGAACACTCAACCCACTATTCACAAGCATGGATCCTTGAACCAAGACATCTTCCAAAGGAAGGAAAAAAGGCAAAGTTTCCACAGAATACCATGAAAGAGGGGAGGCTTACAATCTCACTTACTAGAATGCTATGCCTTTTTGTGTCAAAATTTAGCGTTATGTTAAGCAATCGTAATTGGACTTATGTAGAAGTCATAACTATTTGAGGTCGGGCAATAGAAATTTTAGTGTTAATGCATGTTAGAGATATGGTATTATGAACCATACTCCTAAAACATACCACATTTAAAATAAAAATGCAAAAGGGGTGGATCTAATCTTATCCATACTTATGTTGATTTTGCAATCAACTAGCCTTAAGATATAGAGATATCATAGGTCCATGAAATAAATGAAAAGAGAATGGGATTGAGATGAAGAGGGAGGGGAAATGGAATCAACACAAATTGGTCAAAGGAGGACTTTTATCAAATTAAAATCATTCATTCACTTTGGGTGATGAAATGTACATTTCATCAATCCCCTAAATCCAATGATTTTAACTCAACAAAGTCAAATTAACCTTGACCAAGGCCCAACAACACAAGTCAAACTCAAAAAGTCAATACAAATAGCTCCACACAATTATTTGCAATTAAACAATTAAAATCAATTAAAAAAATGCATTAAATTAAATTATGGTTGGTCAAAATCCTAAAACCTCAACAAAACACCAAATAAATGGCCATGAGATTTATTATAGGTCAAACAAAGTCAAAGGACCTTGGAGAAAAAATTTCAATATTTTTGGAAACTTAAAAGTATTTTTAAACAATTAAAAATATCCACAAAAACAATTAAATCATGAAAAATATTAATAATGATCCAAAAAATAATTTTAATTCAGAAAATGAAAGAGGGATTTATTTGAAATTTTTTGGTGAAAATCTCATATTTTTTGGATCAATATTAAAATTAATATGAATTAATGAAAATAAGTCAAAATAAAATGAAAAACAGAAAATGCTAAAAAACGTGGACCACTTGATCTCCCTCATTAATTGAGGTGGCAGATCAAGTGGACCTCAGCGCGCATTCCACAATAGACCTAAGTCAATGCGTTGCAGGGATGATAATTAAAACCAACGCCTGAGATTAAAACAAATTGAAAAGATCATATGGTTTGAGACATGTCAACGCATTGCCGGAGCTGCAACGTCGGTCTTCTTCTCCGGTGGACCTCACCGAAATGGTCCACCTTCAACCATCACCAAAATAAAAAAGGAGGACATGAATTTAAAGTAAAAATGCTCACGAGTTCGAATTTGGCCTCAATTTCATCTAACTCCAAGTATATTGAAAGATACAGGGAGTTGAATTTTGAGGTTCATGATCTAAGTTGCTTCGATTTGACCTCAAAGCAACTCAATCTTGTTGCCTACATTGGTAGGACTTCAGACAACCAAAAATCAAGAAGAATTATGGATAATTGAGTGAGAATCGAAGAAATGAAAAAATGAGAAAATCACCTCCACTGCAGGTTCAGATGGCCACGATCTTACTTCCAACTTCACTTAGCCTTGCTCAGGATGCTTGATATATTAGAATTGAATCAAAAAGGAAGCAAGACTCTTGGAGATTTGAATCTCAAAATAGTGGAGATTCAAACTCGATTTCCAATGGAAATCCTCAAGGTTATCCTTTGAATGAGAGGGTTTAGGGCTGGAGATTCCAAGCTGGCGCACAAGTGTCCTCAATTCTAAGTGGAAGGGTCTTTATTTATATCCAAGGCATTGTTATTTGCACACGTGTTTCATATTTTCAAAAATACCAACTTCACTTTGCATTGATGCATGGGCATGTGATAGGCCCATGTAATCATTCAATCAGGTCCAAAATCATGTACAAACATTGCTGAAGTCATGTTAGCAAGCCATGCATTTGTGTATGGAAGATGCAAGTTCAATTATGCCAAATGGTGATCCAACTTTAAGCCATTCGCAAGTCACTCATACTTTATCCAAATGGGATGAAATTGGACTTTTTGGAAAGGTTAGATCAATAGGAACAACTTTCATGGTTAACACTTTTTCATTTGAATCTTGGATTATGATGAATTTTGAGTAGAAGTTTGGAAAATCAAACATATCAAAAAAAATTCTAAGTGTCAAACCATATGTTCACTTCTTCCACCTTGGCTAACTTTTTATATGAGCTTCAAATGAGAAACGTTCCTTCATCAAAGTTAGCTATCTTAAAGTCCTTCAAAATGGTCACAAATTTGACCTTATTTGGATTTAGCATGAATGAGTTATGAATTTTAGAAGTTGAGGAAAATCACTTGTTCAATGGCATGGGTCCAAAATGACCTATAATGTCTCCTCATATCACATGCATTTAAAAGTTGAATTTGTTATTCCTCCAAACATAAAAGTTGAATTAGGCATCTTGAATTTGATCATGAAACTTGAATATCTTTCATATCATAAAAATTGAGCAAGTTATGGTCTTGGGAAGTTGACCTCCAAATTAGGGTTTATACAAAATGACCTATAATCTTTCACCATAGAAAATGACTTTCCAAGCAAAACTAGCTATAGACCTCAACATGTAAGTTGTTTGGAATGTCATTTAGAGTAACTTTGCTCTTTGAATCATTTTCATATGACAAACATTGTAGGATATGGGGTCTATGGAACCCCAGTTTTGATCAGATGAATTCCTCTAGTCAACCACCATGAACCAACTTGCTAGCTTGATATTCTCTTGACTTTTGGGACTCATGGAGTATCATATATGCATAAGATGATGAAATCTGAAGTATCCCTTGAAATATTTGACCAATTGTTGAAGAAGCTTGTTGAATAAGTCACACAAGATACCCAAATGAATTAGGGTTTCCAAGGCAAATCAACTCCGAACTCTTGATGATTTCTTGATCATAATAACATGTGAGATCATGGGGATTCATATATAATGCTTAGAGCCATATTGAACCAATTCTTGATTGAACTCCTTGCATTTAGGGTCTTAAACCCTAGTTATGGGCTTGATAGATCAAAGGTGAGCATGTGTACCTACAAAAGAGTTAAGTTATACAATGACATGTTTTTGGTATTTTGGTTAGTAAATAATGAAATACAAAGTATGATACAACCAAATGATTCTTGGTGATTTCTCCCAATGCAAACCCAATGAATGAGGGGTAAGGAGGATGCTAAGATGTGATCCCAATGCCAATGCATATGATGAGATAGCATGAGGAAATGTGCATTCAAACTCAACTGGGGGAAGAAAAGATCTTTAACACAGGAGGAGCAGAAATCTATTATCCATTAATGGTTACTGGGTAAGAGGATAACAAAATCTGACAGGGAGGACATTTGTTACCGGTTAGGGTAAGCATATCAAGGACGACTCGTTAAGGGCAACTAGGAGGCGTATTCATTACTAGTTACTGGGTAAGAATAAACTGCTATAGAAAGCCAAAATAGGATTTACAACTAAAAGTTACAAAGCAGAAGACCAAAGAGAGAGAAGATATGTCACTAGTTAAAGTGAACGTATCAAGGATAGACTCAAAGGAAAGAAAATCTGTCATCTGTTAGGATGAACATATCAAGGATAGACTTGCCTGGGGACATTAGGAAGGATGTCCGTCACCGATTAGGATGAACATATCAAGGATAAACTGCCTGAAAAAGTAGGGATTATATCTATCGAAAACTAGATAGAATACCCAAAAGAGAATATTCGTCATCGGTTAGGATGAACATATCAAGGATAGACTCAGAGGAGAGAAATATGAATTACATCTGTCACTTACTAGATAGAATACCATCAAGAGAATATTCGTCATCGGTTAAGATGAGCATATCGAGGATAAACTCTTTAAAGGAGAAGCAGGATTTACAACTATCGGTTACTGAGCAGAAGAGCGCAAAGAGAAGGAAACTCGTCCTCGATTAGGATGAACACATCAAGAATTAACTCAAGGGGAATAAATAGGGATTATAACTACCTTTTTACTGGGTAAAATACCAAAAAGAGAATACTCATCATCGGTTAAGATGAACATATCAAGGATAGACTTAAAGCAGGAGAAGAAGATACTCGTCATCGATTAGGATAAACATATCAAGGATATACTTCCTGGGGAAACATGAAAATGAATCCGCTGGGGAAACAAGGTTGCTCTTGCTGGGTATTGGGTAAAAGTGATAATACTTACAAACTAAGAAGAACATTACCAGTTATTGGGTAATAGACTTTTAAGGAACCAAAAGCATCTATCTAGGTAAGATCTAGAAAGAAACGGTCAATCGAAGACTCAATCTAATGAAGATATAACTCAAGGGGGGTGGTTCCATCCAGATAGTCCATTGGGGAGGAAATTGAAATAATGACCATCCACGAGGAAATAACTCAGTGGGGAAAGAGAAAGGTTAAAGTCTTTATGCTTAATGGACTGACATTCTATAATTGAAAGAGGACGGACAAACCAAATCTGCATGGGGGGAAACTATATCATCATAGCAGAGGATCAAAATGAACAATGCATCACAAAGGATAAAGTATATATGAAATTATATGAGTGTATATGTATATGTATATATGATGATTATGCTGACAGAACAATCACAAAGGATACAAATGTCATTGGTTTGAATCATCAATACAACTTCTAGCCAATCCTCGCAGGAGGGTAACAACTGCTGGAGAGAGATCAAACGTCTCGAAGGCTCAATCCCGGTTGGGGAAAGCATAAGGAGAGGATCCGTTGAGGAAACTGCTACAAACTATGCGGGGAATTTTAGGTTAACACCATATCAAATGGGAGACAACCCTGCAGGGGATAACCACAATAACTGCTCAAAATCAAGGGTAACTTTGACGACTTGCAGGGAAGCAAAAATCTGTCGAATCCATGCAAATTGCCGAAATAATGCGCCTACAACTCAAGGGAGGCCAACAATCCTGGCTGGGGAAACCAACAAAACTTGGTTTGCTGAAAAACTGCGAGAGATGAAATAGGGATCACGTCCACTACTGGGGGAGAACCAATAATGCTCCACATTTTGGGCTTACCACTTTTCAAACCGCTATTGATATTCCTTTACATGACATTAATTGCTTAAAGTAACTGCTTATATATATATATATATATATATATATATATATATATATATATATATATATATATATATATATATATTATATATATATATATATATATATATATATATATATATATATATATATATATATATATATATATATATATTTAAGAAAACATGATTTTGATTTAAAATTTAATTTCAACAATGATCATAATAAAATTTAAATCTATTTTGGCTGAATAGTAAATAAGAGTAGAAACAAATAGATAAAAGTTCAACTTTATTTAATATGATGGTAGTATGTAAATGACAAGACTCCATAGATCTTTACAAAGATTCAAAAATGGTAATTTACATGGAAAAGGGCTACATTGAATACAATGATCACTAATCCTTCTACCAACTTTGATATCCACTGTACTCTTGGCGTCGGCTGGAGATGGTGAATCAGAAATGACCGACTTGCTCAAGAATGCCTTCAAAACTGAAGATCGGCAAGATGCAGTTACTTGCCATAATTCCTAATTTTGCATAAATTTCCCCAATGTGGGGTACTCAATTTATCGGGATAATTTTTCTTCTGTTTTATGTCTCTAACTTTTGCCTGGATCGCCCTTTCGGGTTTTCAATCCACCGAGATGCTCATTTTTGCCTAAGCCGCCCTTTCGGGTTTTCAACTTAGCGAGTTGTTCTTTTCTTTTTTAGGCGAAGTATTTCTTGACTGCATCTGCGTTCACAGGAAGGGTGAACTCTTCACCATCCATAGTTTTAAGAATCAAAGAACCGCCTGAAAAGGCTATCTTAACAACATATGGGCCTTCATAATTATGAGTCCCTTTGCCCCTAGAATCTGGTTTGAAAGATAGAATCTTCTTCAGCACAAGGTCACCTTCTCTGAATACACGAGGCCTGACCTTCTTGTCAAAAGCTTTCTTCATTCTCTGCTGATATAACTGTCCATGACACAAGGTAGTCAACCTCTTCTCTTCAATTAAATTCAGTTGATCATACCTGGTCTGACACCATTCAGCTTCTGTTAACTTAGCTTCCATCAGCACACGCAATGATGGGATCTCAACCTCTATCGGGAGCACAACTTCCATGCCATAAACAAGCGACAAAGAGGTTGCCCCTATTGAAGTGTGGATGGATGTACGATACCCGTGTAAAGCAAATGAGAGCATCTCATGCCAATCTTTGTATGTTACAACCATCTTTTGGATTATCTTCTTGATGTTCTTGTTTGCAGCTTCAACAACCCCATTCATCTTAGGTCTGTAGGGAGAAGAATTATGATGTGCAATCTTGAAGTCTTTACAAAGAGCTTCCACCATATTCTTATTCAAGTTCAATCCATTGTCGGTAATGATATTACTTGGCACACCATACCGGCATATAATTTGATTTCTTGATAAACCTTACAATAACTAGCTTGGTCACATTTGCGTATGATGCTGCTTCAACCCACTTTGTGAAGTAGTCAATAGCCATTAGAATGAAACAATGTTCGTTCGAAGCTTTGGGCTCAATCATGCCAATCATATCAATTCCCCACATGGAGAAGGGCCATGGAGAGGAAATGACGTTCAACAGTGTCAGAGGAACATGAATCTTATCTGCATAAATTTCACACTTGTGGCATTTCTTCACAAACTTGCAACAGTCGGATTCCATTGTCAGCCATTGGTAACATCCTCTCAACATCTTCTTTGCCATAGCATGTCCATTGGAATGAGTACCAAAGGACCCTTCATGGACTTCAGTCATCAATAAGTCTGCTTCGTGTCTATCCACGCATCTGAGCAGAACCATATCGAAATTTCTCTTGTACAATACACCACCATTCAAGTAGAAGTTGCCGACTAATCTTCTCAAAGTCTTATCTTTCAAAGATGCCCCTGGTGGGTAAATCTGACTTTGGAGGAAACTCTTGATGTCAAAATATCACGGCTTTTCATCGTTGATCTCTTTAACAACAAACATATGAGCTGGCCTATCAAGACGCATCACGGTCAAATTTGGAACTTTATTCCAATACTTCACCACAGCCATTGAAGCCAACGTTGCAATAGCATCTGCCATCCGGTTTTCATCTCGAGGGATATGATGAAATTCAACCTTTGTAAAGAAAGTTAAAATTATCCTCGTATAATCTCTATATGGTATCAAACCGGGTTGATTCGTCTGTTATTCACCTTTGATCTTATTCACAACCAAAGTTGAATCTCCATAGACATCAAGATACTTGATTCTGAGATCAATGGCCTCTTCAAGCCCCATAATACAAGCTTCATACTCAGCCATATTATTTGTACATTTGAAAGTTAATCTAGCTGTAAATGGAAAATGCGTGCCTTGAGAAGTAATAATCACTGCCCCAATGCCACTACCATACTGATTAACAACTCCATCAAATACCATGCCCCAACGAGAACCAGGTTCTGGCCCTTCTTCAAGCAATTGTTCATCATAATCTTTCATCTTCAAGTACAAGATCTCTTCATCAGGAAAATCATACTACACTGACTGGTAATCTTCAATCGGTTGGTGAGCCAAATGGTCAGCCAAGACACTACCTTTAATTGCTTTCTGAGATCGGTATTCGATATCATACTCTGATAATAACATCTGCCAACGGGCAATCCTCCCAGTTAAAGCAGGCTTCTCAAAAATATACTTGATTGTTTCCATTTTGGATATCAACCAAGTAGCATGATTCAACATATACTGATGCAGACGCTTAGCAGCTCAAGCCAATGTGCAACAAGTCTTTTCAAGCATAGAATACTGAGTCTCATAATCGGTGAATTTCTTACTCAGGTAATAAATAACATATTCTTTCTTTCCAGTTTCATCTTGCTGACCAAGAACACAACCCATACTCTCATCAAGCACAGTCAAATACATGATCAATGGTCTTCCTTCAACAGGCGGAGACAGAATCAGAGGATCAAGCAGATACTCTTTGATACTGTCAAAAGCTTTCTGGCAATCCTCAGTCCAATCACAAGACTGGTCTTTCCGAAGAAGCTTGAATATAGGCGCACATGTGGCAGTCATATGCAAAATGAATCTTGAGATATAATTCAAGCAGCCGAGAAAACCTCTGACTTGCTTCTCAGTTTTGGGTGCAGGCATCTCTTGTATTGCTTTGACCTTGGCAGGATCAACTTCAATACCCTTCTCGCTAACAATAAAGCCCAACAACTTACCATAACGAACACCAAAAGTACACTTATTGGGATTCAAGAGGAGTTCATACTTTCTTAAACGCTAGAATAGCTTCAACAAATGCTCAACATGTTCCTCTTCATCAATGGATTTAGCAATCATATCATCAACATATACTTCAATCTCTTTATGCATCATATCATGAAAAAGAATGGTCATTGCTCTTTGGTAAGTTGAACCAGCATTCTTTAGATCGAAAGGCATCACTCTATAACAGAATTTTCCCCAAGGTGTAATGAATACGGTCTTCTCTATATCTTCGGGTTCCATCTTGATCTGATAATATCCGGAAAATCCATCGATAAACGAAAAGACTTTGAATTTAGTTATGTTGTCTACCAACATATTAATGTGTGGCAGAGGCAAATCATCTTTAGGACTGGCTTTATTCAAATCTCTATAATCAACACACATACGGACTTTTCCATCCTTCTTCGGAACAGGCACAATATTGTACATCCACTGCGGATACTCAGCAGTTACAAGGAAACCGACATCAATCTGCTTTTTCAATTATGCCAAATTGTGATCCAACTTTAAGCCATGCGCAAGTAACTCATACTTTGTCCAAATGGGATGAAATTGGACTTTTTAGAAAGGTTAGATCAAGAGTAACAACTTTCATGTTGAACACTTTTTCATTTGAAGCTTGGATCATAATGAATTTTGCAGTAGAAGTTTCGAAAATCAAACATATCAAAAAAATTCTAAGTGTCAAACCATATGTTCACTTCTTCCACCTTGGCTAACTTTTTATATGAGCTTCAAATGAGAAACGTTCCTTCATAAAAGTTGTATATATCTCAAATTAATTCAAAATGGTCATAAATTTGACCTCATTTAGTTTTAGCATGAAGTAGTTATGAATCTTAGAAGTTGAGGAAAATCACTTGTTAAATGGCATGGGTCCAAAATGATCTATAATGTCTCCTCACATCACATGGATTTAAAAGTTGAATTTGCTCTTCTTAAAAACATCAAAGTTGAATTAGACATCTTTAATTTGATCATGCAACTTAAATAGATTTCATCTCATAAAAATTGAGAAAGTTATGGTCTTTGGAAGTTTACCTCCAAATTAGGGTTTAGGCAAAATGACCTATAATCTTTCACCATAGAAAATGACTTTCCAAGAAAAATTATCTCTAGACCTAAACATGAAAGTTGTTTAGAATGACATTTAGAGTAATGTTTCGCTTGGAATCATTTTCATATGACAAAAAATGTAGGAGATAGGATCTAGGGAACCCCAGTTTTGATCAGATGAATTCCTCTGGTCCACCACCATGAACCAACTTGCTAGCTTGATATTATCTTGACTTTTGGGACTCATGGAGTATCATATATGAATAAGATGATGAAATTTGAAGTATCCCTTGAAATATTTGACCAATTATTGAAGAAGCTTATTAAATAAGTCACACAAGATACCCAGATGAATTAGGGTTTCCAAGGCAAATCAACTCCGAACTCTTGATGATTTCTTGATTAGAATAACATGTGAAGATCATGGGGATTAATATATGATGCTTAGAGCTATAGTGAACCAAATCTTGATTTAACTCCTTGCATTGAGGGTCTTAAACCCTAGATATGGGCTTGATAGATCTAAGGTGAGCATGTGCACGACCTACAAAAGAGTTAAGCTATACAATGACATGTTTTTGGTATTTTGGTTAGTAAATAATGAAATACAAAGTATGATACAATCAAATGATGCTTGGTGATCTCTCCCAATGCAAACCCAATGAATGAGGGGTAAGGAGGATGCCAAGATGTGATCCCAATGCCAATGCATATGATGAGATAACATGAGGAATCTTAGGGTCAAAATTGGGGGTCTTACAATAATCCATCCTAATGAAGACAGAGGAATAACAACAGTTGCAAAATTAACTACTATAAAAGGGAACTAGAATTGGAAGTTGTCAAGGAAACACTTTAGTCAAGATACCCTGGCTAAAATTCAGGCAATCCCGTCCCTGAGCAAGAGTGATTATGTAGAAGATACTTGTATTTGGGGAGGCACGACTAATGGAATGTTCTCTATATCAATTGCTTTTGATAAAATCAATACTCCTAACATAAATAACATGGAAGATCAATGGAAAGCTACATGGAAGCTAAATGTTACAGAGATAATACATGTGTTCATTTGGATGATTTATCAAAATGGCATCAAACCAATTCCTATATGAATCATTTAAAGTTGAGAGATAGCTCTTGCAAGGACCGTGCTGGTGCGATTGAGACTATTTTACATGCTTTACGTGATTGTAAAACAGCCAAATAGAGTTGGATATAATTGGTGAGCAATGCTAGTAAGCAACAATTTTTTCAAACTAAATTACAAGACTGATTGGAGATAAACATGTTTCATGATCAAAGTAGAGGCAACAGAGACTAACAAGCCATTTGGGCCACTACATGCTACAAAATTTTGATATTGGCGACGTCAAAGGGAACATGTACCCATTTATGTCATGCCACATAGTCTTGTTTAGGTTATCCAAGAAAATGTTTAATTATATGGTATGAGCCTGAGGCTGCAGAAGAAAGTTAATATAAGAACTCATGTTGAAACTATTGTCCATTGGAAGCCACCTGAATTAGATTGGGATTGTCTTAATTCAGATGGATCTATGAAAGCTGGAAAGTATGTAGGTTGCGGGGGAGTGTATAAAGATCATCATGGCAATTGGATCAGTGGTTATGCCATGACCCTAAGATTATGCATCAGTCAGGCAACTGAACTATGAGATGTGTCCATAGGCCTGGAAGTTTCTAGAGCTAAGGGATGCAACATGCTAGTAGTGCAAGTTAATATGAAAAAGGTCTTCGAAGCTATTTCCAAGAGCCATGTGTAGAAAGAAACAAGGTTAAATTTAATCAAACGAGTTCAATAAATTATGAGCAATATTAAAGACAATCAAATGGAATTTATATATATGGAAACAAACAAATGCACTGACATCCTCGCTAAAGAAGGAACACATTTGATATGGGGTTTACAAGTGTATGAAGAGTGTCTTCAAAATATTTGTAGTTGTTTGATAGAGGATTTGAGGGAATCCTCCATTTGGAGGATCATCCCATTGTAATTTTATGTTTATGCCTTGGCCCCCCATATTAAAAGAAAAACAAATAATAAGAAGCAAGAGAAGAAAGAAATATTAGATTTGTATCAACTTGATTCTTATAATGAGAGAGTTATAACATAAAACCAGAAAGTTACAACATAAAAACGGAAAAGAAAAGCAGAAAAATGCAACAAGGAAAAAATGTCTATGAAACTGCAAATGAATATTGGAACAAATATGAGAGAAAGGTGAAGGAGATTCAAGTTGTTGAAATGTTCAAGGAGCTGTATGAATCTTCAATGAAGAAGAACAAGAACCTGCAAATGAAGATGAAGTTATAGGCATTTTATGGAAAATTGAAGTCGACATGTCTAGTAATTTTTTTTATGCTCAACATGTACTTGTTATTGAAGTGTAAATATTGAGGAATGTATTAAAATGTACTGTTGTTAAAATATTATTTCATATTGTTCTAATTATGTAGTTTTGTTGTAATGTTATTGAAATGTTGTTCAAATATTGACAATTGATTATCCCTACCATTCAAAACATTATGATATAGTATTCTTAAACCATTTTAATAAAGAAAACTCTATTTCAACCTTGAAAGTAAAATCATTACTAAGAGCATCTTCTTCATTGAACCTAATTAGTCCATACCTATCATCACAATTGTTATCATCTGCCTCACTATCAAGTTCACAGTCATATAGTCTTCTTCAATGACATATTCCCTACCCATCTCTTGTGTGATAAATATATTATTGGGCGATTCACTTCAGGTTTCACCATTAACAACATGTATAGTTCGAGGTTCACCATAAACACCTTCATCAAAACCTTTCATCATCTCCTATTCACTCATTGTATACCCTTCACAAATTCATTACTAGAATCACCACCATATTCACTAGAATTATCAACCTCTTTATCACA